>NW_024729730.1:147500-215000 GCF_018991925.1 Homarus americanus | reverse complement strand
GCCCATACCAACCCCCTCCCCTGAACCCTCCTCCCCACCGGAATATCAACAAGTTCTCGCCAGAAGTTACAGTTTCATTTAGGAAAGGAACGGAACCAGTGTTAAACAGAGGTGAACAGTGGTGAACAGTGCTTAAGTCAGTGAGAACAACTCAACAGTAACAGTCGTGCCCAAGTTAACCTTCACACAGTGAGGTCCCAGGTACCCAGTGATAACGGCCCGTGAGACCCAACAACAACCAACGATGTGTTAATCCGTCTACGATAGGAAGGCCTGGGACCAAACCTCACTCATATAACACCATCTGTGAGGGAATTACTACACCACATGTCCCTCATAACACCATATGTGAGGGAATTACTACACCACGTCAAGTCCCTCATCACACCATCTGTGAGGGAATTACTACACCACGTGAGGTCCCTCATAACACCATCTGTGAGGGAATTACTACACCACGTGAGGACCCTCATAACACCATCTGTGAGGTAATTACACCACGTGAGGTCCCCCATAACACCATCTGTGAGGGAACTACTACATCACGTGAGGTCCCTCCTAACACCATCTGTGAGGGAGTTACTACACTACGTGTTTGCTGTTCAACACGTACACTCCTACATTAATCTGTATGTTCACTGTATGTTCCTTCACCTTTCTCTTATGAAGGCTTTTGTTAAACCACCAATGTATGTAATAAGTCATTTATGTCCAATGTATATTTTCAGCCTTCGGGCTGCAGAACTTTTTCAATAAACCGTTAATTATTATTATTATTATTATATCTTATGTTAATTTCTATCACAATAAAAAATTTGTAATGTCTCTACGTTCACACAGAGACAACGAGCCATGTGTGTGTGTGTGTGCCCATAACCTAACCTAACCTAACCTAACCTAACCTAACCTAACCTAACCTAACCTAACCTAACCTAACCTAACCTACCCATAACCTAATCATAGCATCAAACACAAGAGGGATCACTGCTACTCACATTAACCTCTCCCTCAGTGGGGAAAAAATAGGTTGAGGGGGAAAAATAAGTCGATAAAATTCTTCATGTTTTAAATCTTTGAAAACTTAAGAGCAAAAAATTCCCGTCCTTCCTTCCCCCATTCTACTGGACGGGGCGGAAGAGATAAAAATGAAGGAGAGAGAGAGAGAGAGAGAGAGAGAGAGAGAGAGAGAGAGAGAGAGAGAGAGAGAGAATTTCTATCATTCTTTTTCTTTTTCCGTCTTTCTCCATCTTCCTCTTTCTCTACTTCCCTTTCTTTCTGTTTCTCTCTTTCCCTCTCCTTTCTCTCTTCCCTCTTCTTCCTTCTCTTTCCCTCCCTCTCTATCTCTATCTCCCTCCCTTTCTCCCGTCTCAGGATGATGTAACAGAGAGAACTCATTTCTCCACAACGCGTCAAACTTGAACAATTCTCTCGATATTTGACTTCATGGAGAAATGTTCCAAAAAAAATCCTTCCCTTCCCCTCCCTGTCCCTCTTCTTCTCCCCCTCTCCCTCCCCCTCTCCCTCCCTCCCTCCCTCCCTCTCTCCCTCAGTGTTGGGGTGGTGTTGTGAGAGATAGATCCTCCATTACCGATTGAGATAGTGAGTGTCTCTCCATGGTGTGTGTGTGTGTGTGTGTGTGTGTGTGTGTGTGTGTGTGTGTGCCACGACTCCTGCAGGTATGTTACCTGTGTTAAATCTCTCAGGTGTGTCAGGTCGTCCATCCCCCCATTCCCCTCCCACTCCTCTCCAGCCCTCTCTATTCCTGGCATTTCCCTCTCACATTCCCTAATCTTAAGTTACGACAAAAAATAGATTCCCGAAGCGTCGTAAGTTAAACTAGATTCACTTTAACTAAGAGAGACGCGTCGATATCACACTGAAACTCGCCTGTTACCAGAGGCGTTATTTGTCGTACCTCCAAAGCGTCGTAAGGCAAGTACTTCCCCCATAACAACTATACAGTCTCAGGACAAATTCGACGCCATGTCAGCAGCTCTCTTATCATCACCATTTAAGGCAGAGTAACCCTTATCGCCAAGAGGTATTATTAAAAAAAATACAACTCAGTGTGGATGGATAGAGACGCCATGTTGGAACACTAAATGAAAACTTCAAAGACCAACACTCACCACCGCCATCTTGCTAACCCCCACTCAACGCCATCTTGCTAACCCCACTCAACGCCATCTTGCTACCCCCACTCAACGCCATCTTGCTACCCCCACTCAACGCCATCTTGCTAACCCCACTCATCTTTACCCCCACTCAACGCCATCTTTGCCCCCCACTCAACGCCATCTCAACGCCATCTTGCTACCCCACTCAACGCCATCTTGCTAACCCCACTCAACGCCATCTTAAACGCCATCTTGCTAACCCCCAACGCCATCTTTGCCATCTACCCCCACTCAACGCCATCCTGCTACCCCACTCAACGCCATCTTGCTACCCCCACTCAACGCCATCTTGCTAACCCCCACTCAACGCCATCTTGCTGCACCCCCACTCAACGCCATCTTGCTAACCCCCACTCAACGCCATCTTGCTACCCCCACTGAACGCCATCTTGCTACCCCACGAACGCCATCTTGCTAACCCCACTCAACGCCATCTTGTTACCCCTTAACGCCATCTTGCCCCACTAACGCCATCTTGCTACCCCCATAACGCCATCTTGCTACCCCCACTCCAGCCACTTGCTAACCCCACTCAACGCCATCTTGCTACCCCCACTCAACGCCATATCTTGCTACCAACCCCCCTGATCTACACATCGCCACCCTGGTTACCTTCACTGGCGATAAATGTGCCGTTAGACACCGTCCGTCTTACTGAGGATGGAAGGTAAAAGTAAAAAAAAAAAAAAGTGAATTGTGAATTTCACCCAAAATAGTAAGTTGTGTGTGTGTGTGTGTGTGTGTGTGTGTGTGTGTGTGTGTGTGTGTGTGTGTGTGTGTGTGTGTGTGTGTGTGTGTGAACCACCACTGATTAATGAACATAGGACTTTTATGTGGACGTTTGTTTCTGACCACATGACCCTGCCTTGAAGAGAGAGAGAGAAACTCTGTCAGGGATCATCTATAAATCTACAAATATTTTAGCCAAATAAACTCACAAAGAAAATATTTAAAAAAATCTAATACATTTTTTAACCAAACTCTGACTGAAGGATTTGTCAAAGTTTTTAATGTATATAAAAGTATATATATATAATTTGTATATTAATCTATTTTCAGTGTGAATAATTTTTAGAATAGATAGAAACTTTTATTCAAATTTCTGTATATTATTATTATTTTTTTTTTTCAAAGGGATGAATTTTCTTTTTAAAATTCTCTGAGTATAATTTTTTTTACACATAACTAAAAATCTTCAACTAATAAATAATTAAATAAAATAATTACAGGATTAATAATTTTTTTTTTGGAGGATTGATAAATTAAGTCAAAATATAACCTTAATCACACACACACACACACACACAACACAGACACACACACACACACACACACACACACACACACACACACACACACACCATCCATTATCGGGTCTGGGTTAAGGGGGGTGTCCATTACAGGGTAGGGACGAGTATACAGTAGGTCACGTCTGGTAGTGAGCCGTCGAGGTCACGTCTGGCTACCTGGGGTTGATGAGTTACTAGTGTTGTTGTTGTTGTTGTTGTTGTTGTTGTTAGTTGTTGTTGTTATTGTGTTAGTGTTATTGTTTTAATTGTTATTGTTATTATTATTATTATTATTATTATTATTATTATTATTATTATTATTATTATCATCATTATTGCTGCTATAATTGCTATCATTATCACCACCATCACTGCATTATATCACCAATCATCAATTACAGCTCCCGCTCATCATAATACCTTCACCATTATACTATACACATTAGGTAATATAAATCTCCCTTGTCTATATACACTAAATAAACATGTGCCAATGGTTAACTAATACACTCGTGGAAATACTAACACCACTGTATGATATGGACAAATACAGCTATATTCTTTCATACGGCTATCATACACTGTCTCTCATACAGCCGTCATACACCCAAATCATCTCATACAGCCATCATACACCGTAATCGTCTCTCATACAGCCGTCATACACGCTAATCATCTCTCATACACCAATAATGAGATTATACACCCGAGGGAGTATATATCACACTGTCATTTAACTAATTGGAAAATGGCAATTATTTAAGCCAGTGTTTTAGGTGTCAGTTTCCTGTAACGTTATTTTGGGGAGTAAAATTTTAATTAACAAGGGAAAGTATTCTAGATTCTTATTAAATTTTACTTTTTTCTTATATATATGGTTTTTTGTGGGGGTGGGGGTGGGGTGGGGTGGGGTGGGTGGGGTGGGGGGCTGGGTGGGGGGTGGGGGAGGGGAGTTAAATTATTTTTTATTGAGAAGATAAATTACTCATTTTTTTTAATGTAATTGAAATGTTATACGTTATTAAGTTAGGTGTTTAATTGACAATCAAAAAAAATCATTCATTATTTTTAAAACTTAGGAATAAAAATATAAATTGACAAGAGAAGATATTTACAGTATATAGATTTTTATTTTATTTTTTTATACTTTTTTCTCAGGCATTAGAAAAACAAACTACCAAAGGATATTATTGTCAATTATAACTTTTTGTTTTATTCGGGACGCGAGAAACATAATGGAATAAATATACTTTTGGCGTAATTAAAATGACAGTGAGATGTAATTAACTGATTTAATTACAATGATCAAACCAGTGGGTGTAGTTAACCTGAGTGGACAGCATCAAGGTGTGGTTGGGTCTCTCACAGGTACTTCACACTAATTACCTGTACATGCTTGAACACGTCTTGAGAACCTCACTAATGCTGCCTTAATAAAGAACCCCGACGATATTAATGACGGTTTATGACACTGAGACGAGAGAGAGAGAGAGAGAAAGAGAGAGAGAAGGGAGGAAGGAAGGAGGGTGGAGGAAGAGGGAAGGAAATTGGGGGAGGGAAGGAGGGTGGGGAAGGGATGGAAGGTGGAGGAAAGAGGAAGGAGAGTGAGAAGGAGGAGGAAGGAGAGTGGAGGGAAGGGAAGAAGGGGGTGCATATCTGTGGATTCAGTCTCATTTTAGCAGTTTGGAGTCTCATTTTAGCAGTTCGGAGCCTCATTTTAGCAGTACAGTCTCATTTTACCAGTTCGGTGTCTCGTTTCAATAGTTTGGAGTCTCAGTCGCCCTAAATTACTTTTCTTCAAGACTTCCATAATAATTCCATCATCCTTTTTGATCTCTGAAGTTCAAACTATAATCTTCACTTTCAGAAAATTGTCTTGAAGTTGACGTCGAGTACTTGACCTTACATACATACATACATACATACATACATACACAGATACGTAAAATGAACCTTGTTAATTAATCATACTCTGATATTCTTCCTTAACCCATTATAAGGTTTCAATATTAATTATACTTCACCGATATACTCACGTGACCCTTTATAAGGCTCTAGATTAATTATACTCCACCGATATACTTATAAGGCTCCAATTATATTCAGTATACACCCAGCCTTATGTCCAGCTGGTATAACTGCCCCCCCCTCCAATAAGGAAATCTCGATAGCCCTCCGTCAGTAGAACCAGGAGGAGGAGGAGGAGGAGCAGGAAGAGGGACAGGGGAAGGGGATAAGAGGAAGATGAAGAAGAGGAAGATGAAGAAGAGGAAGATGAAGCAGAGAAAGAAGAGGAAGAGGAAGAGGAAGAGGAGGAAGCCCTGTAATTATGTAGGTGGTTTACAAATGCTGTTGGACCAAGTGGCGCTCCATTGTTGAGAGTGTGGAACCATTAAGATGTGACACTGACGCATGATGGTAGCCAGTGAGTGAGGGTACCACTGTTTACCCTGTATGTGTGTTTTGTGTGTGTGTGTGTGTGTGTGTGTGTATGTGTGTGTGTGTGTATGTGTGTGTGTTGTGTGTGTATGTGTGTGTGTGTGTAAACCATTAGCCTAAGACACTGACACATGACTCCTGCCTGTGATGTAAGGAAGCTTCTGTTTATCAGTCTCTCTCTCTGTTTATCTGTCTTTCTGTCTGTGTGTGTCTGTGTGTGTCTGTGTGTGTCTGTGTGTGTGTGTCTGTTTATCTGTCTGTCTGTTTATCTGTCTGTCTGTCTCTGTAGAATAAACACACCATAATATAAACAAGAAAAAACTCAAATGAAAACAAAAAAACCCCTCGAAAATAGGACTATGTAACGATATATTTCACACTGGCTCATTACAGCTGCTCACACCAACGACCAGATCCACCCTAAAAAATACTAACACGATAATATTCCAAATTTATTCAACTGGAACTAGACACTTTAACATATACATCCTCCTAAACAACGAAAAAAAAAATAATTCCTCACCCCAAAACAAATAAAAACAACAAAAGAAAAAAATATGGTGTTTATTCCTCAAAACACAACAAACAGATTAACAAGAGTATTTAACATGGTGAGGTGGAAGTGATAAGGATGATATGTTTTGTTGGGAGGGGTTAAGGAGAGGGGGGTAAGGGGTGAGTGTGGAGGGAGTGTGGGGGGTGAGTGGGAGGAGTGTGGGGATGGTTAAACAGAGATCAAGTTTGGTATGTTTTTTTTTTTAGGTTACGTTAAGGGTTATTCTTACGATATATAGTCAGGGTTATTAATTTTGTGGATTTGGGGGTGTCTAATTTTCAGGTGATTTGTGACAATAAGGTTTTACGTGAGGTATTTTGGTTCTATAGTGAATAACAAGAGGACACAGTGATCAGAGGCGGGTGTTGTCGAATTCCGTATTGTTTACACTGTAGGGAATCAGTCAGCTATAGGAACCCTTTTATACACCTGTGATTTCGAACTGGTGAAACGAACCAGTGTCTGAGATAACGGAACGAGACTCTGAAATGTTGGAACGAAACTCTGATATGTTTGAATGGGACTGAAATGCTGGAGAAGGCCTCTGAACTGTTGAAACGAATCCCTGAACTGTTCTGAAATGCTGGAACAAAACTGTGAACTAAAGGAACGAATCTCCGAACTGTTGGAACGAATCTCTGAGCAGCTCGAAAGATGGCGAGTGAGGGATTCATTAACACGTCTAGGAATAAACTGTATATAATTAAAAAGTTATTCTCCGTGTGTGTGTGTGTGTGTGTGTGTGTGTGTGTGTGTGTGTGTGTGTGTGTGTTTGAGCTCCTAGGATCAATATTTTGGTGTGGATGAAAAAAAGGTCGAAGGAATAAAAACAAGTGTATTGTGTAAAATATTGTTGGTAAGAAAATAAACACATTCGATGACTCTGAGTAACTGAGTGTGTGAGCCTTAGTGTACAAACAGGAAAGCAACATAACTGTACAAGTAAAACACAAATTGGTGTTTTCCTGTTGTGTGTGTGTGTATTTCTCTTCTCCCTTCCTCTCCCCTTTTCATGTCTATATCTTCTCCCTTTCTACTTCTCTCTTACTCACTATGTCTCTCTACCTCCCGACTTTCCTCCATTCTCTTCCTCTCTTTTTTCTCTCTCCCCTCCCTTCCCCTTCTCTTCCTCCCTCTACACGCTTTCTCACACCCCTCTCTCCTTCCCTCTCTTCATCTTCTCCCTCTCTGTCTTCTCCACTCCTCCTCACCTTTCCTCCTCTCCCTCCCTCACTCCCCCTCTTCGTCACACAACAAGCCCTTAACAATAAACAACACAACAAAGAGAAAAGCAACAGCAATATTTATTCAAGAACAAAGAAAACTTTATATCATTCAACCCATCTCAAGGCACAGAGAGAGAGAGAGAGAGAGAGAGAGAGAGAGAGAGAGAGAGAGAGAGAGAGAGAGAGAGAGAGAGAGAGAGAGAGGACGTAGGCACACACACACACACACACACACAGAATGAACTTCACCTTGTATATCAGGGTGTAATCTTAAGAGACAACACCTAGTGAGCATTCTGTTGTGGTTAGGTTTGGTTAGGTTAGGTTTGGTTAGGTTAGGTTTGGTTAGGTTTGGTTAGATTAGGTTAGGTTAGGTATGTAATCCTCCCTGTCTATTGTGACTGAGATGACAGAAGAAGTGACCTCATACCGTCATTCACTGTACTGTATGACAGGCTAAAAACCATACTGTCATATACACAATGACAGCACTTCCAAACATACTTACTGTCATCCATACTAACACCACGCCGTTGACATACACCAATGTGACAGGGGTTTAAAACCATACTGTCATATATCTGTACACGATGACAGGAGGTCCAAAATTTACTGTCATATATCACTGAGGACATGACAGGCGAGAGGAAACATTCCCCCCACCCCCCCTTACCCTCCCCCATCCTCCCTCCCTCCCCCCACCCCCACCCCCCCAACATACGCATTCCGAATACATAATGCGTTCATGATTTGCGACCCACTTTCAAATTCAGGAAGTTACGATTTGTCGTCGGAATATTTCACAAAAATTCTCTCAACATCAAGTTTTACCTCAGACATACAACTTGAGGGAAGGAAGGAAGGATAAATAATCTGGGTTAAATCTTCGTTGCCTAGATCTCTAAATACCTCAGTTTAGTCTTGTGGATGTCGTGGTGGCGTGAGAGGGAAGCGGTGGATAGGGTGGGGTGGATATCTTGAAGAGGGAGAGGGAGGTTGAGGGAGGGAGTTAATGGGGGTGGGGGAAGAAGAAGGGAGAGGAAGGGAGAGGAAGGAAGAGAAAGGGAGAGGAAGGGAGAGGGAGAGAAAGTTGGTCTGGTACGTGTTGCTATATAGGTTGAAGGAGGAATACCGCCAGCCACTGATAATTGCTGCAGTTGGCACTAATCCTCATGGTAATGGCCTGACTCTCAGTGCCTGGCATCCTAATTCCGAACTGGGTGGGGGGGGGGCGGGGGGGGAAAGGTTCGAACAGCCTCGTCTAGCCTTCGACTACCAATTCCCCCTTCCCCCCTACCCTCCCCTTACGTGTGACTGTCAGGTGATGATTATTCTCGAGTCATGGGACCCAATTCGTCATTCTGGCAACACTGAATCAGACACGATGATGACATGTTTTATTCTCGTATTAGACACCTGTTTGTTAATATTTATGCATCAGATATTATTGTCTTTGTTCTCTGATCTGTGATTGACTGACTGACTGACTGACTGACTGACTGACTGACACCACTAACACTCTTGACCACGAGACTACAGGTAAACTAATGAGGTGTATAGAGGCATCACCTATGTACACTCACCAGGTAAAGGTGTTCTGGGATGGCAATCTTCTCCAGTATTATTGAAACGTTGACGTCACTTCTAAAGCTGAACTCTTGACAGGTCTGACATACGTGCTCAGACTCACGCTAGATCATACACATACGCTACACACTAGATCATACACATACGCTACCTACTAGAACCTATGATACCGCTGGACACTAGAGAGATAACTCAAGTTACGGTATATACTTAATATTCTACACACACACACTTAGGTAATTATGCCCCCACGAGGAAGTGACGGGATCTGTCCTATATACCTAAAATATGTCCGTTATACCTAAAATCTGCCCTTTATGCCAAACAAATCTATACTTAATACTCAAAAATCTGTGCTTAATACCCAAAAATCTGTACTAATACCCAAAATTCTGTCCTTGATGTCAAAAATATGTATACTTAATGCCTAAAAATCTTTACTTTATACCTAAAAACCTGCCCTTTATACCGAAAAATCTGTCCTTTATATCCAAAAATCTATACTTAATACCTAAAAATCTGTATTTTATACCTAAAATCTGTACTTACCTAAAATCTGCCCTTTATGCCAAAAAATCCGTCTTTTATACCTAAAATCTGTCCTTTATACCTAAAAATCTGTACATTATACCTAAAATCTGTCTTGTATACTTAAAAATCTATACTGATACCTAAACTCCGTACTACTATTGATGTTTCATTGAATTTAATCCATGTTTCATATTTCTCTGACCAGAACACTTTGAACAAGTACTGAATATTTATCGTTGTCTCGTGTTGGGTGAACGAAAGACATGGTAAAACACTGAGACAATAATTCCCGGTTATGTTGATCTTGTTTCCTCTCCCTACTGTGGCAATACAACATCTCTTTCACTCTTACTCAATTCTTTTTCCTTAAATTTCTCTCTCTCACCTATCTCTCTCTCTCCTTCTCTGTCTCGTTCCTCCCCTTCCATTCTCTCTATTTTTCTTTCTTCCCTCCCTTCCACACTCTCTTTGTTTCTATTTTTCACTCTCTCTCTCTCTCTCTCTCTCACTTATTCTAGACGCCGCTTGAAATATATCATATCTTACTGGCTCAGGTCAGTCACGAACGAAGGACCATGGGCGGCTATACTAGTAAATTAAACACTCTTCCACGTTCACCTTCCTTCCTTCCTTCCTTCCTTCCTTCCTTCTCCCTCACCCTACCTTCCCTCTCCCTCACCATACCTTCCCTCTCCCTCACCCTCCCCTCAAATTGCAGACACCTTTATTCATCTTGCAGGAGGCAACATCACCTGTGTCTTGCCTCCCTCCCTCCCACCTCCCTCCCTTCCCCCTCTCCCCCAATCACTCTCGGGTCAGAAGTGGGCGAGAGACGTAGGTTAGGTTAGGTTAGGTTAGGTTGGGTTGAGATAGGTAGGGTCGGATTAGGTTAACCTGGGGCCTAATAAGACAAAGGGACCATTTATCCAGGCCCCGCTGCACCACCAAGACACAAGTCACGCGGGTATTTGAGGTAGCGGTGACAACACTCAGAGCTAAACATTAGTCGTCTGTCCCGCTAACGAGGGAACATCAGCTCTAATTGCCAATGATGTCATGCTGGAGAAATGAGAAGAAGAAGAGGAAGATGGAGGAGGAAGTTAAAAGAGGAGGCGGAGGAAGAGGAGGAAGAATGTGTCCACCGGTCTCAGATGCTTTTGCCAGACAGCCAAAAGCGAACCTGATCGTAAACTTGAAAATAAAAGTTGACCACAGTTTAAAAGACATGATACACACACACACACACACACACACACACACACACACACACACACACACACACACACACACACACAGGTAAGGGCGTGGGCTGAAGAAGAAAGTATACACAAAGGAGCAAGAGAAGACAAGCCTGTACCTGAGGTGTTTTGTGTTCACAGCCAAGAGCGTCACACACACACACACACGTTTTCAATCCCGTTTCTGTATTTTAATCCGGATTAGGTATAGTGACGTCATACTCCCTACGTCAGCAGAACGCCGTGTGGGTCGTAACTACGGATGTATCACGTCTATATATACTTTTTTCATTAGTTTGGGTGTTAATTGTTTTCATCTGGATTTTAGATTTAGATTAAAAAAAATTGGCTGATCTCTGACCTCACTACCTGACTCCTATAAATAAACCAATACAGTATATTTCACAACCGATGACTCCCGTGATTGATAAGTGTCAAGACGGAGTTGACTGCATCTGACTCGCTTGGTTGAGAATCTCCCTGATTCCCTTATAATAATTCGACAAGAACTGACCAATCAGAGGCACTGTTTACATGTGACGTCAGAGGGCGGGTAAAATTTCCCGCGCACTGAGCTCCTGGTAAACATACACATCAAAACGCAATGTTTGATTCTTCCAGAGTCGCAAAATTCACTCCTTCTGTAATAAGAAAGATAAATATTGATAAAAGTATGACGTAAAAGATGAAAGGGTTAGAGAGAGAGAGAGAGAGAGAGAGAGAGAGAGAGAGAGAGAGAGAGAGAGAGAGACGGCTGGCTGACATAAGTAGAGATACGACACGACCCTTATTGATGTTCCTGTCGCTGCCAGTGTTACCAATAGTGATGACCCTGTCGGTGCCAGTGTTACCAATAGTGATGACCCTGTCGCTGCCAGTGTTACCAATAGTGATGACCCTGTCGCTGCCAGTGTTACCAATAGTGATGACCCTGTCGCTGCCAGTGTTACCAATAGTGATGACCCTTTCTCTACCAGTGTTACCAATAGCGACGACCGTATCAATACCAGTGTTACCAATAGCGACGACCGAGTTAATAGCAGTGTTACCAATTCCATGACCGACCGCCGCCTCATAACCTCCTATATAAGAGTTTCAAGGAAAATGGAAAACGATAAATGTGTTAAACCTACAACAGTGTTCATGGAAATCCTATATAAATTCTTCTCCTAAACTAAACCAAGAACGGAATTTCTGACAAGCCAAAAACTAGGCGAGATTTTTCAATTTTCTCTAACAAATATATGACCATGAATTCCTGCTTCCGGTCAGGTACTTTCCCGGCAATATATTACGTACAGATGGGAACACAAATATTGAATAAACGAACAGGTTAATAATAATGAAAGACATGGGTAAAATGAATAAGTGAATAAGTGAATAAGAGATTAAATACCTGATATTATATGGATATTATCGGCGTATTTAATTCCTTCATAACAGCATAATAAAAATACCTGGACGGACGGACGGACGGACAGACAGACAGACAGACAGACAGACAGACAGACAGAAAATACAAGGAAATTTAAATACAGCATAGAAGACTGAGAGACGACAAGAACACACACACACACACACACACACACACACACACACACACACACACACACACACACACACACACACACAAACCCTCCCCCTCTACACGTTGATATTAATCACTCCTTGAGAAAACGAAAGACGAAACCCCACCAAACACCTCTGAGACATAAACACACATTCCAAAACTTAATTACAAGACCATCATGACGTAAACCCGTGTGGCTGAGGGCAGAGGTTTCAATATTCACCGTCAGCAGTGATTTTCCGTGTCAACGAGAGGAGATGCTAGTTGAGGAAGGGGGGGGGGTAGTTACTTAAGACGCGAACTGAGATGTAATGATGAGATTTTGAGAGATTATATACAAGACTGACTTTAATATGAGGTTGGGGTGGAGTGGGGTTGGTTGGAGTGGAGTGGGTGGGGTGGAGGCCTCAGGGGTTGGGTTGGGTGGGGAATGTAGTGGGGTGGTTGGAGTGGAGTGGAGTGGGGTTGGGTGGGTGGGGTGGAGTGGGGTGTAGTGGGGTTGGGTGAGGTGTAGTGGGGTTGGGTTGGGTGGGGTGGAGTGGGGTGGGGTTGGGTTAGGTGGAGTGGGGGTGGAATGGGTTGGGTTGGATTAGTCTGGTTTGGGATCGGTTATGACCCATTATAGCCTAAAATGACCTGACTCAAGCACATTACGATCACAATATAACGCAACGAGAGGCAGCATGACTCTAAAAGACATATTATAACCCCAAATGACTCCAAAATGACCTAGTATTACTCAATATGACTCCTCGTGATCAGATATGACCTCTCGTGACCGGATATGATCCCTCGTGACCGAATATGATCCCTCGTGACCTGATATAACCCTTCGTGATCTGACATGATCCCTCGTGAACTGACATGATCATTCATGCCGTGATACAACCCCTCGTGATCTGATATGACCCCCCGTGAACTGACATGATCCCAAAACCCCAAAACGGACAAACAAGACTCAGAATGAAATGACCTGACCCGTAACGACTCACATAATGACCTGATAATACCCAACATGACCACAACATGCCCTCCTCTGATACCCGCCCTCCCCCATTCAAATGACCCGACCCGACATCCAAACTAGCTTATATGACCCAACGCGAAACACAAACTGCGTCATATGAACCAGAACGACTGAAAAGGGCCTCGTATGACCCAATATGACCCCGCCTATAAGCAGGTTTGACTCCCTTCGTAAAAGTAGTGAGCCATCAACAACCACTTGACCTCGTTTTAAAGACGCCGCCGCAAACCACGACCTTTATTTTGAGGCCATATGACCTACCTCCTCCCCTTCCCCACCCCAAACGCATAACACTTTAATTCTCCCCCCCACCTCCCTCCCCCCTCCCCACCCCCCAGCTCCCTCTTCATGGAACTGTTAGATAATAGTTTACAGTCCTAACCTAACCTAACCTTCTCTTTCTGTACTACTTTAAGCTCCTCCATTATTATGCTTAAAGTCATGAACGAGAGCCATTATGCTTTACGTCACACTCCACCTTAATACTGCGCCACTAAGACGATTATACTGAATATCTGTCTGTCTATGTATGTATGTATGTATGTATGTATGTATGTATGTATGTATGTATGTATGTATCCCAGGGCGCTTGTAATCATCTGAGGTTGACCAAATAATGCAGGTCTCTCTCTCTCTCTCTCTCTCTCTCTCTCTCTCTCTCTCTCTCTCTCTGGGCACTTGTATCCCTCCCCCATCAAGATCTCTCCAGACCAGACATCCTCCTCCCAGTACCCCTCCTCCCCAGGCCTCCCCCCTTCTCCCCAGTACTTCCCCCTCCCTCCCAGTACTCCCCCCTCCTCCCCAGTACCCCTCCTCCCGGTACCCACCCCTCCTCCCAGTACTCCCCCTTCTCCCCGATACCCCACCCTCCTTCCCCAGTACCCCACCTCCTTCCCGGTACTTACCCCCCCTCCCCGGCACTTCCCCACCTCCTCCCCGATCAAGATCTCTCCAGCCCCTTGTACTTCCCTTATAAACAAAGCCGACAATTAATTCGTGTCTCGGTCGGGATGAATGAGGCTTCGAATCATCTCGCGGAAGACGTAATAGTCAGCCATTGTTAGAAGGCGTTCACAGCGGGCCGGAACAAAGCCGCTTCGAAGCACCCAAACACAGGCTATTGAACGTGGTCGACTCCAGGGAGATGGAAGGCGACCATCTAGGCGATAAAATGCTGGTAGTGAATGGGGAGATGATGGGAAGGTGTGGGGGTAGAGATGACGTGGAGGGTGGTAGTGGTAAAGATGATAATGATGATGATGATGATGGTTGATTTGTAAATACCTCCACCACAACCTACCACCATTTCCAGCACCTGTAACTTTCTCCTCTGCAATACCACACACAACCACATCAACCAAATATTCTTAACTGCCACAGCAGCCCCCCCCACCCACCGTCATATTAAGTTTACGGAATACGAGGTTTACTGTAAGTTCATGTACCGTGTGACAAAGGAAGGAATGAAGGAAGGAAGGAAGGAAGGAGAATATACAGGTAGAAAGGAAGTAGGGGAGGGTGATAGGTAGGGAGGGGGGGGGAGGGAGGGAGAGAGAGAGGGGTGGAGGGGAGGAAAGGTGAATTGTGGAGAGATGAATCTGATAGAGGCTGGATGGATGCTGTAGGGAGGGGAGATGGATAGATACTGAGAGGTGGATGGTTGCTGAGAGGTGGATGGATGCTGAGAGGTGGATGGTTGTTGAGAGATGGATGGTTGCTGAGAGATGGATAGATACTGAGAGGTGGATGGTTGCTGAGAGATGGATGGTTGCTGAGAGATGGGTGGTTACTGAGATGGATAGATACTGAGAGGTGGATGGTTGCTGAGAGGTGGATGGATGCTGAGAGGTGGATGGTTGTTGAGAGATGGATGGTTGCTGAGAGATGGATAGATACTGAGAGGTGGATGGTTGCTGAGAGATGGATGGTTGTTGAGAGATGGATGGATACAGGTGAGACGGATGGGTGGATGCTATGAGATGGATGGTTGCTAAGAAACAGATACAGTGAAGAAGGTGTAACCAGCGTTGTGTTAGATAAGGTCTCTGACATTCAACTCAGGTTCTCCTCTAAATATATGTGCGTGAGTGCGTGCGTGTGCTGCTGCTGTTGTTGTTATTGTTGTTCAAAGACGTGGTGGTGAGACGATCAGATTAGGTTAGGTTAGGTTAGGTTAGGTTAGGTTGGGTTGGAGATGACCTCATTGTTGCGAGTTCCTGGTCGGTGTATAAACGTCGGTCGAGTTGGGGAGAGACAGTAGTGTAATGTGGTGTCTCTCTACCTCCTTCCTTCCCCTCTACCTCCCTTCTTCCTCTTCGCTTCCCCCCTACCCCCTACCTCCCTCCTTCCTCCTACCTCCCTCCTTCCCCTCTTCGCCTCCCTCATTTCCTAACAGGGATATAAAAAACGAAAGCAAATGAAAGTACGAGAAGAAAATACCATCTTGCCTTCCCATGACAACCCACCACCATCACCCACTACCACCACCATTACCCATTACCACCACAATTACCACCATCATCTAACACTACCACCACCAGCACCTACCACCACTACCACCATTACCACCACAAGAGGACACTGAGAATGCAGGAGTCATCGTAAACACGCAGTATCCGACCAACTCTCACCCAGCAATGTATCGTGGGACACATAACAGGTAAACTCAGGTAAAAGTTAACTGCACAATACATAGCCTGTGTGTTGTACCCTCCCCACCCCCTCCCCCCCCACCACCCCAGTAAGTACTCACGCACGCACATACAGAGCAGGTAGAGATTAATTATAAAAGTGTACACACTAAGAAAATGAGGTGTGTGTGTGTGTGTGTGTGTGTGTGTGTGTGTGTGTGTGTGTGTGTGTGTGTGTGTGTGTGTGTGTGTGTGTGTACAGTCTCTTTACACGCCGAAATCTCTCGCCTGCCTACACATAGATGAGGCGCTGCACTATATCATGTCAATTAAAGTGAGTTTCTTTCCACCTGTAGTGTAAAGACCCATTGATCACGACTCCATCATAGCAAAGAGTCAATACAACACAACACAACACAACTCCTGGCAATACAACCACAACACAACCACAACCACCAACCCACAACACAACACAACCACAACACAACCACAACACAACACAACCACAACACAACCACAACACAACCACAACACAACACAACACAACACAACACAACACAACCACAACACAACACAACCACAACACAACCACAACACAACACGACACAGAGTCAAGTATCTACGTTAATAATGAAGATCAGTTTGAGGTGATGTAACACACTTCTCTCCTGACAGTTCGACATCACCTGACAGTGTACTTTAGCCTAACATACTCTCACTTCCAATGATGATAGACTTATGCTAATTATCACAGCAGGATTTATAGGAATAAGTCCAATGGTATAATTAAATCAACTTAAACTGTCTGTTTTATATTCTGACGCTGGGAAATGTTTCTTCTTCTTCTTCTTCTTCTTCTTCTTCTTCTTCTTCTTCTTCTCTAATTTAATCTGATATTTACAGGTTGGTGATTATATTTCTACCTCCAGTGTTTGTAAACATTGAACATTAGAGACAATTAAACACGATATTAAATTATGTTTTTATTCGTTATATATTGCAAGTTGAATCATCTAAATACAGTATATATATATAACGTTTTTACACACACACACACACACACACACACACTCTATACGTACATACATTACATATGCATATATTCATGGCTGGGGGGATGATCATGTATTTGGGAGAGAGAGGTCTGATGCATAGCTGATATCGGATGTGAGCAAGGGTGAGTCAGCTGCTGTTTGTAGATGGCGTTAGTTGATGTTTCTAGGAGTAACGTGTAGAGTAAATAAGGTGAAGAGAATAAGACAATAAAGAATACGAGAATAAGGAGGAAATGTAGAAGTGAAATTATGTGTTAAATGTGACTCAAGGTGTGTTATATACCAGTTATACTACGATAATACCACAGTTATACTACGATAATACCAGTTATACCACACTAATACCATAGTAATACCAGGAGCAGGACAGAGTGGTCGAGAAGCATTAGTCGTGACCAGCTTCATATTACACTGTGAGAGCCTCAAGAAATTTATGGTCGCTAAATCTACATATTTTCCCCCTGATTTAAATGGTAAGAGTTGAGGGAGGGAGGAAGGGAAGAGAGGGAGGGAGGTGTGTAGAGAGAAAAGGAGGGAGAGGGAGAGAGGGAAGGAGGGAGAGAGAGGGAAGGAGGGAGAGAGAGGGAAGGAGGGAGAGAAGCGGAGGAAAAAGAAGGAAAGGGAAGGAAAGATGGTAAGTACAAAATGAAGGAGAGGAGGGAGGGAGGGAGGGAAGGAAGGTTTAAAGATGATAATTATATAATGGTACAGGGAGGGAAGGAAAGAGAGAGAGAAGTTAAGAAGGAACAAAGAATATGGAGAAGATAACACGAAACAATGAAAAATGGTAAAAAAAAAATCAAAACTAACAACAAAAAACAATCACCCTTGGGGGAAAAAATATCCCTCACGCTGCACCAAGAACTCAACACTATCAGTCAAACCACGAGAGGCGGCCGCTGCAATTCAAAACACCCCTCCCCAAAAAAACAACAACAATAATAATAATAATAATAATAATAATAATAATAATAATAATAATAATAATAACCCTTCCCAACCAGGTGTTTCAGTACCTAAAATGACCGCAGTGACCTCTACATAATTTGCATAATGACTTGGACAGGTGAGGTCAACGGAGCTATCTATAATGATCAATGTAACTCGGGGTGCTTAGTGGGAGCTAATTAATTGCCTACGGGGGAGAAAATAGTGCTATAGCTTGTGACAGGTGGGTGTGATGAAATATTAATTGTCTTCATGGGCTACTACTACTACTACTACTACTACTACTACTACTACTACTACTACTACTACTACTAACACAAATAATAATAATAATAACAACAACAATAACCTACACTCCCAAAAATCACATCCCCACAATAAATATACAATAACAACAAATTAATAATAACCTTTTATTTATTTACTATCATAATAATGTACCAAACTCTCTCTCTCTCTCTCTCTCTCTCTCTCTCTCTCTCTCTCTCTCTCTATTTACCAATGAGTGTATTTACGAGGCTTTAATTAAACTATACATGGCAATACTCGGCTGTCGGTGGAGGCCAAACACACAATGTATTAATATAAACCTTGTCAAACATGTGTGTGTGTGTGTGTGTGTGTGTGTGTGTGTGTGTGTGTGTGTGTGTGTGTGTGTGTGTGTGTGTGTGTGTGTGTGTAGGAAGGGATAATAGTCTCAATTTTGGTAACCTTGTGATGTCATGTTAATTTGGTATACATACATACATACATACATACATACATACATACATACACTTGTATATATACATACATACATACATACATACATACATACATACATACATACATATATACATTATACATACATACATACATACATACATGTTTTGATAAGGATGGTGTAGAGAGGGAAGAAAGGGAGTGTGAAGAAAGAGGAGTGGGACACGTAGAGAGGGAAGGTGGTAGTGGTAGTAATTGTGGTAATAGTGGTAGTGATGCAGGTAGTTGTTGTGGTGATGGTTCAAGGTTTGGTACTAGTAGTAGTAGTAGTAGTAGTCGTAATTGTGGTAGTAGTAGCAAACAAAACATTGAAACAACCAGCAAATATCCAAATATCCACCATCAGCAAATATCCAAATATCCACACAGATCCACTAACCACCTTCAACAAAGACGAAATAATCTTCAACACACAAACTCACCAAATTATCTTCACATGGATCCGGTACCAACAATAAAAGCTCAGTATTGTTGAAAGTATTATACACATGGATCCAGACCCCCCCCCTCCCCTTCCCTCTACATAATAAACACACCAGACATGTTATTATATCTTCACATGAACTAGGATCCACCACAACATGCGCCAAAGTTCCCAGAAAATACTCACACGGACCCGGCACCCACCACCAACAGAGACGTCATATATTCACAGGGACTCGAGGAAGCTACTTGTTTACACCCGGCGCAAGTGGAGGAGGTAAGATTTGAGACTAATAAACGCTAATGCTTCTTTATGGACTGCCTCTCTCTCCCTCTCCCACTCTCTCCCACTCTTTCCCTCTCCTCGCAAGCAGTGGTGAGTGGTGAGGCTTATAACACTAAAACCTGTCATATGAACACCCAGCAGAACGAGACTAATTGCACTTTAATAATGCCTCTCACCGGTGTACAGTCCCTCTAACAAAGTGTGAAGAGCGAGCTTAATAACACTAAGTCTCATAATAACACTCCTGGCCCGTGTAGAGAGCCACATCTCACCACAGAGGAGAGCCAGAGTTGAAAGCATCAGGCAATAACAACGAAACGAACACTCCTTCTCTCCCTCCCTCCCTCAGCCAGAGTGTGGGCGTGTAAGGGCGTGAATTACAGGTTATAGGGAGGTGAGATGGGTGTTGTGGTGGGCGTGCGGGCGTGAGAAGAGGCTAATATCATTAAATAAGTTGGAAAGAGCCAGGTATGGACGCTTCAGGGGATAAGGTGTGAGAGGGGGAGGGAGGGAGGGAGAGGGAGAGGGAGGGTGGGTGAGAGGGAGGGTGTGGGGAAGGAGGGTGTGCGGGAGAGGGAGGGAGGGAGGGGGAGGGCAGGTGGGGAGGTAAGAGGAGGGGTGAGGAGAGGGGAGGGTAAGAAGGAGGGAGGGTGGGGGAGGGAGGGGCAGGAGGGAGGGAGGGTGGGGAGGAGGGAGGAAAGGTGGAATTCGCATGGTGTGCCGCCCCAAAGTGCTGGGCAGGGAACACAGTCATATATTCCGGGGAAGATAAACATACGTACATATACATATTTTCACCAGGCCGTAACCATGCACACACACACACACACACACACACACACACACACACACACACACACACACACACATATATGCATGCCCAGTTTTCAGGAGAGTCGTATATTCTGGAAATATAAATATACACACAGAGAGACAGACATACATACACACCTTTCGTTTTCTCTCTCTTTTCACGGCTGCTCCTATATCCTAGACACACACACACTCACAGAACACCTCACACGCCCACACAAACACATAACACCACATACGCCCACATAATATCACATGCCTACATAAGGAGGATCAACACATGCCACATTTTACACACACACGCCCACATCACAGGATTATATACGCCTACATGACACCCACACGCCCACATAATAGGATTACACGCCCACGCCGCGGCTTGCTTGAGAGTACCGGCCGGAGGGAAGATGAGTGGGAGGGGAGAGGGAAGAGGAGGGTTGCCGTAAGTAAAGGTCAAATGAAGAAGTGTGTGTGTGTGTAATACTACTACTACTACTACTACTACTACTACTACTACTACTAATAATAATAATAATAATAATAATAATAATAATAATAATAATAATAATAATAATAATAATAATAATAATATTTAACGGTATATTGAAAGAGCATGGCAGCCAGAAGATTAAAAATATGCAGTTACATAATTGGGGAATGGGTCTCTTGATTGACAAATAATATACAAGTAACATAAGTGATACAAATATGATATATAATAACTAGGTGGGGAGAAGGTCATACTACAGGGCATTTCAACATAGTGACAGTGCAAAAAGTAAGATTGACTGGGAGTGAATACACTGGTTGATTACAAGTTAATGATAATTTTTACAATGGTTGGGACTGGGCTGTTCTTATAGCGATCAGTTCGTGCTCGTATGGGCTGGATGCGGGTGTGGTGTCGAACAGCAATTCGCGGACGAGAGATCTCGGGTGGTAGTAGGAGCCGGTGTCAAGGATGGTGAAGAAGCTTCTCACCAAATTTGCAGATGAGGTCGTGGTGATGGTCAGAGAGAGCCGAGAGGGTCAGTGTGTTGAGCGCTTCGTGATATGTGGAGTAGGAAGGGGAGAGAATAATCTTGCATGCCCTCTTTTGCACTTTTTCTAGGTGTTTATAATGTGTGACATTTAGGGAGAAAGACCAGGTAGGGGAGGCACAGGTGAGCTTGGGAAGTATGAATGTTGAGTAAACACTGAGGAGCTCGGGTGCAGGAACTCCGAGGGACTTGAGTCGGCGGAGGAGGTGGAGACGGAAACTGGAGGATTTGACAACTTCACTGACGTGTGGTTTCCAATTTCGTTTGTTGTCTATGGTGACGCCGAGGCGCTTAGTGGAGTCTACAACCTGGAGTGTGTTGGAACCCAAAGTAGTGTGTGTGTGTGACTCCATATTAAGACAACAAATGACGTCATCATGAAAGCGATAGCAGTACCAGGCCTCACAATCACCGCCAACCAGGGCTACCAACAGTACCAGGCCTCACAATCTCCGTCAACCAGGGCTACCAACAGTACCAGGCCTCACAATCTCCGTCAACCAGGGCTACCAACAGTATCAGGCCTCACAATCTCCGTCAACCAGGGCTACCAACAGTACCAGGCCTCACAATCTCTGTCAGCCAGGACTACCAACAGTACCTGGCTCCACAATCACAGTCAACCAGGGCTACCAACAGTACCTGGCCCCACAATCACCGCCAACCAGGGCTACCAACAGTACCTGGCTCCACAATCCCAGTCAACCAACAGTACCGGGCTCCACAATCACAGTCGACCAAGGCTACCAACAGTGCATTGTCTTGGCCGGAAAATTTACGAGGGGCTGGCCGAGTCCAGATGAGTGTTTTAAGAGAGCTTATCTTTGGCGTGACGGCGAAATGCGTTTAATATCAGCGGGGGCTTAAAGTTCGCGAACACAGCCCCCCATCTCCCCCCACCCCTCCCCCCCCTCCACCCTTCCCCCATGGTATAAAAGGCAACGAGTGATGGAAATGCTTGCACTTACCCAAGAGGAGAGGGGGCGAGATGTTCCACTCTTCCTTACCTGCAAAGATGAAAAGAATTATTGTAAACTGACTGAGGCGGAGAGTGAAAATGTATACAAACAAAACAATTATCACTTCACGCCGAGGAATTAAGAGCTACATTCATTAACATGTGAAACACTAACACATTGGTTGTTCCCTAAGATATCAACCAAGTTTCACCCAAATTGATGACCTTATTCCTTGGGTAGTCATTAAAATATCTACCAAGTTTCATCACAACCCACCCACTCAATCCTTAACTGGCTCCTCGGGTGGGTGGGGTGGGTGGGGTGGGTGGGGTGGGGTGGGTGGGGTGTGGGTGGGGTAGGGTTAGTGGTGGGGTGGGTAGGTGGGTTGGTGAGGGGTGTGGGTGGGTGGGTTGGGTGGGGGTGAAAACTGCTTCCGGAGATGGCGTTAAGCGGGGCTGAGAAGAAGAAGAAGAAGAAGAAGAAGAAGAAGACCACTACTACCACCACTATTACAACTATTACCACCACTACTACAACTATTACACACCACCACCACCACCACCACACACCACTACTACAACTATTACCACCACCACCACCACCACTAATACCACCACACACCACAACACACCACATACCAACACCACTATACCACCACACACACACAACCCACCCACACACCACACACACCCCACTACACCACCCACCACCACCACCACTACTACCACCACTATTACCACCACCACCACCACTACTACCACCACCACCACTACTACCACCACCACCACCACTACCACCACTACCACACCACCACCACCACCACCACACACACCAATCCCGCCAAATTCTGTCATATTGTTTGTACGATCACACACACACACACACACACACACACACACAACCAAGTGGCTGGAGTTGGCTATCATCATCTGCTGTTATCACTACATAACGTGACCGCTATCGTAGCCAATAACAACACGACAATAACCCCATACGATATATCATAGAAAGAACAGGATAACAGTAGCGGCTGCCTAGAGAGAGAGAGAGAGAGAGAGAGAGAGAGAGAGAGAGAGAGAGAGAGAGAGAGATATCAATAGGTAACCCACAAACACCAATAAAACAAACACACATAAACACTAAATCACCCACAAACACAAACATGAAAAAACAAACACCACGTGACCTTAATATTTATAATACATTTGTGTCATCTTCTTCCTCATAGTCGTTGTTGTGGTTATTGGCAGGCGGTGATTGGTTGGCCGGTGTCTGCCTCGCCTCCGTTTATTGGCTGCCTCGCTCCTCCACAACTGCCCCACTTTATAGTTTTCAACCCAATGTGGGGTAGAGGGAGAAGGGTGCTTGTGTGGGTTTATTGCCGGGGTGGGATTGAGGCGTTTGAGTGCGTGTGTTGGAGGGGGAGGTGAAGGAGTGTATGTGTGTTTATACGTAATTACAACTAATACGAACCACTGAACCGAATCTCCGAGCTACTGGAACGAATCTCCGAACTTTTAGAACGAGTCCGAACTGCTGGAACGACTCTCCAAACTGCATCTCTTATCCACAGATGGCGCTGAAGTATCTCACTCACCGGGTTCGGTACAGTTCCGAACACGAGGCATAATGGAACGTTTGGCCGTTTCTGTACACGAAGATTATAAATTCACCTATACAGGGGAAAAAGTGTGAGGACTGTAGAGTATACTTGTGCTTGTATAATATGTAGAGTATGGAGGAGGTGGAGGGGTATATTCAAACAATAAATCAACTGCGATAAGGAGGAGCCAAATAAAGATAGATAAATGAAGTGCAGGAGGAATAGAGAGAAGAGGTGGTGTGAGTCTTAATGAAAGGAGACAGGTAGGTGAGGAGTAATTACTGTACCTGTACTTGTACCTGAATCTGTAACCTTTAAGAAGATAACAAGTAATGAAAAAAATATTGGAAAGCATAACATAAATTTGAAGAAAGAAAGATACAAGAAAAGGCGGAGAACGAAAGAGGAATTGAGGGAAGAAACAACAGAATGGACACCTGAGGGACCCCGGGGAGAAGATGTCCAATTAAGGTGTCCCTGGAGAGAGGTACAAGACGATGGCCACCTGTGCCACTTAACCTTGGGACTCACCAATACCCCTGAAGGAGGAGAAACTATCGCCCCTGGAGGAAGAAGAGGAGCCACTACCCCCTGAGGAGGAAGAAGAGGAGCCACTACCCCTGGGAGGGAGGAAGAAGAGGGAGCCACTAGCCTGAAGGAGAACCCATTTCCTGCAGGAGGAAGAAGAGAGCCACTACCCTGAAGGGGAGGAAGAAGAGAGCCACTACCCTGAAGGAGAGGAAGAAGAGGAGCCATCTACCCTGCAGGAGGAAGAGGAGCCACTAGCCTGAAGGAGGAAGAAGAGGACACTAGCCTGAAGGAGGAAGAAGAGGAGCCACTACCCTGAAGGAGGAAGAAGGAGCCACTAGCCTGGAAGGAAGAAGAAGAGGAGCCATCTACCCTGAAGGAGGAAGAAGAGGAGCCACTAGCCTGAAGGAGGAAGAAGAGGAGCCACTAGCCTGAAGGAGGAAGAAGAGGAGCCACTACCCTGAAGGAGGAAGAAGAGGAGCCACTACCCTGAAGGAGAGGTAATAGTCAGGGATAAGACAGGTGGCGGTGCGTTTATGTAAATGTTGACAGAGAGAGAGCCATCAGTAGCTGTCCACATCGTCTCTTATCTCTCTCCCTTCACTCCATCTCTCTCTATCTCTCTACCTTTTCTCTATCTCTGCCTCTCTCTCTCTCTCTCTTTTTTTCCCTCTTCTACCTCTCTTTCGGTTCTCTACAATTCGTCTCTCTTGCTGGTCATCATCCATCTCTCAATGTCTCTTCCGTAGAAAAGATGGATGATGATGACGATGAAGAGAAGAGAGAGAGAGAGAGAGAGAGAGAGAGAGAGAGAGAGAGAGAGAGAGAGAGAGAGATAAAAGAAATAAAGAGAATGGGGTGGAGAAGAAGAGAAGAGAAGGGGAGGAGGAGGAGATAAGTAGGAAAGGAAAGGAGAAAGAAAGGGAAGGAAGAGGGAGGGAGGGAGAAAGAAGGAAGGAAAGAGAGGGAAGGAAGGAGAGAGAAAAGACCCGATTACCCTAAAATACCTAAAAAAAATAAACATAATAAAAATGTTTGGAATAGGAAAAATAAATAACAATAAATAATAACAAAAATAATAACAATAACAATAAAGCCCTCATAATACAACACACTAGCCCTCATAATACAACACACAACCTCTAAACAAAATACACCCATAACACACACCAACAACACCACAGCCCATAATACAACACACTACACCCTCATAATACAACACACTACAGCCCTCATAATACAACACACTACAGCCCTCATAATACAACACACTACAAAACACACTCTATAATACAACACACAAACCTCATAATACAACACACTACACTATAAACAACACACAAAACACACAACACCTCATAATACAACACACTACAGCACTCATAATACAACACACTACAGCCCTCATAATACAACACACTACAGCACTCATAATACAACACACTACAGCCCTCATACAACACACTACAGCACTCATAATACAACACACTACAGCCCTCATAATACAACACACTACAGCACCTCATAATACAACACACTACAGCCCCTCATAATACAACACACTACAGCACCTCATAATACAACACACTACAGCCCCTCATAATACAACACACTACAGCACCTCATATACAACATACAATACAACATACTGGTGATCTATACTGCAAAATACACACTCATTACTGAAGCCTAAGTGAGTGTTCTGGCGACTATTAATTAGTTCGAGAGAGAGAGAGAGATCTTAATATACCCTTAATATACAACAGGTCTAATGTCGGGTGTGGTGTCGGGGAGGAGGAGGAGAGACAAGAGAGGAAGATGGAGGAGGAGTAGGAGGAGGAGGGGTGAGGAGCGACCTGAGGGTTCTTAGGTAGGTTAAAAAAGTAGGAGGAGGAGAGAGGGAGAAAAGAGGAGAAACTATGATAAAGTTCCCGGAAGGATGGCACGTCTCTCTCTCTCTCTCTCTCTCTCTCTGCCTCGCGTACGTGAAAAAAACTTGGTTCAGCCGGTTTATGGAGCAGGGGGAGGAGGAGGAGGAGGAGGGACAGAAGAGAGGGGAAATAATGTCGCGGGGAGAATAGGGGATAGGGAAGGAGGGACAGTGGGGAGAGGAAGAAAAAGAAGGTATTGGGTGGAGGAAGAGGTGTTGCGTTGAGGGGAGGTACAGTGGGGGTGGAGGGAAGGAGGGTAAGGAGGATGGATAAAGAGTGGGAGATAAGAAGTGGGGGGGAAAGGGGGGAGAATAAGGAGAGGGGAGGAGGTCAGGATTCGATAATAGTAAAGAAAAACAATAGTCAGAGAAGAGGAAAAAGAGAAACGTGGGTTAGAGGAGGTAACTACTCACTGTCTCTCTCTCACTCACACACACACACACACACACACACACACACACACACACACACACACACACACACACACACACACACGAACACACAGGCACACACACACACACAAAAAAGGGCATCATCTATCATTTTCGGTCTGGAAAATTGTGAGGCTGGAGGAAGTTCCGGGACGATCACATCCTCAACCATCAGGCCGCTTTATGGAGGCGTCCTGTGATATGTAAATTTTACCCAGGCGGCGCGAGGGACTGTTTACTACGTCATAGAAAAATGGGAAATCAGATAATATAAGAAAACTAGGAAAACTGTTTCTGTAGTGTGTGATGGTTCGCGAGACACGTGTACAAATATTCAAGATGGCACCGGGAGACACCATGTTGAGTGAACGTTGCTATTGGTTGGGATATAGAGGCGGGGACGGGGGGGATACGCGGCGGGGACGTGGGGGTGTTGACAAGGCGGGGACGTGTGGGGTGTTGACACAGGCGGGGACGTGTGGGGTGTTGAACAGAGGGGATGTGGGGTGTTGGACACAGGCGGGGACGTGTGGGTGTTGACACAGGAGGGGACGTGTGGGGTGTGGACACAGGCGGGGGGACGTGTGGGTGTGGACACAGGCGGGGACGTGGGTGTTGACACAGGAGGACGTGTGGAGGTGACACAGGCGGGGGGACGTGTGGGTGTTGATACAGGCGGGGACGTGTGGGGTGTTGACACAGGCGGACGTGGGGTGTTGGACGGTGTGGGTGTTGACACAGGCGGGGACGTGGACGGCGGGGGACGTGGGTGTTGACACAGGAGGGGACGTGTGGGGTGCTGGACAGGGGGACGTGGGTGTTGACACATGAGGATGGGGTGTTGGACACAGGAGGGGACGTGGGGTGTTGACACAGGCGGGGGACGTGGTGCTGACAAGGGGGGACGTGTGGGTGTTGACAGGCGGGGGACGTGTGGGGTGTTGGACAGGAGGGAGTGTGGGTGTTGACACAGGCGGGGACGTGTGGGTGTTGACACAGAGGGGACGTGTGGGGTGTTGACACAGGGGGGGACTGGGGGGACAGGCGGGGGACGTGTGGGTGTGACACAGGGGGACGGGGTGTGACGGCGGGGGACGTGGGGTGTTGACACAGAGGGGACGTGGGGTGTTGGACACAGGAGGGGGACGTGTGGGGAAGGACACAGGCGGGGGACGGGGTGGGGTAGGACAGGCGGGACGGGGTGTGGCACAGGCGGGGACGTGGGGTGGACTAGGGGGGACGTGTGGGGTGTTGACACAGGCGGGGACGTGTGTGGACACAGGGGGACGTGGGGACGCGGGGGACGTGGGGTGTTGACACAGGCGGGGACGTGTGGTGTTGACAGGAGGGGACGTGGGGTGTGACACAGGCGGGGGACGTGTGTTGAACAGGGGGGACGGCAGGGGGGACGTGTGGGTGTTGGACACAGGCGGGGGACGTGGTGTTGACACAGGCGGGGGACGTGTGGGGTGTTGACACAGGCGGGGACGTGTGGGGTGTTGACACAGGAGGGGGACGTGGGTGTTGACACAGGCGGGGACGTGTGGGGTGTGGACACAGGGAGGGGACGTGTGGTGTTGACACAGGAGGGGGACGTGTGGGTGTGGACACAGGTGGGGACGTGTGGGTGTTGACACAGGCGGGGACGGGGTGGAACAGGCGGGGGGTGTGGGTGCTGGGAGGAGGGGACGTGTGGGGTGTTGACACAGCGGGGACGTGTGGGGTGTTGACACAGGAGGGGACGGTGGGTGTTGACACAGGCGGGGACGTGGTGTTGGACACAGGAGGGGGGACGTGTGTGGGGTGTTGACACAGGGGGACGTGTGGGGTGTTGACACAGGCGGGGGACGTGTGGGGTGTTGGACACAGGCGGGGGACGTGTGGGGTGTTGACACAGGAGGGGACGTGTGGGGTGTTGACACAGGCGGGGGACGTGGGGTGTTCACAGGCAGACGTGTGGGGTGTTGACACAGGCGGGGGACGTGTGGGGTGTTGACACAGGAGGGACGGGGTGTTGACACAGGAGGGGGGACGTGTGTGTTGACACAGGAGGACGTGTGGGGTGTGGACACATGGGGGACGTGTGGGGTGTTGACACAGGCGGGGGACGTGTAGGGTGTTGACACAGGCGGGGGACGTGGGGTGTTACACAGGCGTGGGACGTAGGTGTTACACAGGAGGACGTAGGTGTTGACACAGGTGGGGACGTGTGGGTATTGACACAGCAGGACGTGTAGGGTGTTGACACAGGGGTGTGGGGTGTTGACACAGGCGGGGACGTGGTGTGGAACAGGAGGGGGACGTGTGGGGTGTGGACAGGGGACGTGGTGTTGACACAGGAGGGGACGTGGGTGCTGGACACAGGCGGGGACGGTGGGGTGTTGACACAGGCGGGGATGTGGGGTGTTGACACAGGCGGGGGGACGGGGTGTTGACAGGCGGGGACGTGTGGGGTGTTGACACAGGCGGGGGACGTGGGGTGTTGACATGAGGGGACGTGGTGTTGACAGGCGGGGGACGTGTGGGTGTTGACACAGGAGGGGACGGGGGTGGACACTGGAGGGGATGTGGGGTGCTGACACAGGGGACGTGGGGTGCTGGACACAGGCGGGACGTGGGTGTTGACACAGGCGGGGACGTGGGGGGTGGACACAGGGGGACGTGGGGGTGTTGACACAGGCGGGGGACGTGTGGTGTTGACACAGGCGACGTGTGTGACACAGGCGGGGACGTGTAGTTGACACAGGAGGGGGACGTGTGGGTGCTGGCACAGGAGGGGACGTGTGGGAAGGACACAGGAGGGACGTGTGGGTGTTGACACAGGCGGACGTGGGTATTGGCACAGGCGGGGGACGTGTAGGTGTGACACAGGCGGGGGACGTGGGGTGTTGCGGCGGGGACGTGGGGTGTTGACACAGGAGGGGACGTAGGTGTTGACAGGGGGGACGTGGGGATTGACACAGGCGGGGGACGGTGGTGTTGGACACAGGCGGGGGACGTGGTGTTGACACAGGGGACGTGGGGTGTTGACACAGGAGGGGGACACAGGGGGACGTGTGGGGTGTTGGACACAGGGGGGGACGTGTGGGTGTTGACACAGGCGGGGACGTGTGGGTGTTGACACAGGCGGGGGACGTGTGGGTGTTGACACAGGCGGGGACGTGGTGTGGATCGGGGACGTGGGAGGACACAGGCGGGACGGGTGTTGACAGGCGGGGGACGTGGTGTTGGCACAGGAGGGGGACGTGACACAGGCGGGGACGTGGGGAAGGAAGGAGGGGACGTGTGGGGTGTTGACACAGGAGGACGTGTGGGTGTTGACACAGGCGGGGGACGTGGGGGGACATAGGTGGGGGACGTGTGGGGTGTTGACACAGGCGGGACGTGTGGGGGTAGACACAGGAGGGGACGTGTGGGTGTTGACACAGGTGGGGACGTGGGGTGTTGACACAGAGGGGGGACGTGGGGTGTTGACGGGCGGGGACGGTGGGGTGTTGACACAGGAGGACGTGTGGGGTGTTGACACAGGCGGGGGACGTGGGGTGTTGACAGGCGGGGACGTGGGGTGTTGACACAGGCGGGGACGGTGGGGTGACAAGGAGGGGACGTGGGGTGCTGGAGGGGACGTGGGGTGTGACACAGGCGGACGTGTGGGGTTTGACACAGGCGGGACGTGTGGGTGTTGACAGAGGGGGACGTGTGGGTGTTGACACAGAGGAGGGACGGAGTGTAGGTGTTGACACAACGGGGGACGTGGGGTGTTGACACAGGTGGGGACGTGTGGGGTGCTGACAGGCGGGGACGTGTGGGGTATTGACACAGGCGGGGACGTAGGGGGTGTTGGACACAGGAGGGGGATGTGGGGTGTTGACACAGGCAGACGGGGGTATTGCACAGGCGGGGTGACGGGGGACGTGGGGGTACACAGGTGGGGACGTGTGGGGTGTTGGACACAGGAGGGGACGTGTGGGGTGTTGACACAGGCGGGGACGTGTGGGGTGTTGACAAGGGGGACGTGTGGGGTGTTGACACAGAGGGGGGATGTGGGTGCTGACACAGGCGGGACGTGGGTGTTGACAGGGTGGGACGTGTGGGAGTTGGACAGGGGGACGTGGGAAGTGACACAGGCGGGGGACGTGGGGTGTTGAACAGGAGGGGGGTGTGGGGTAGGACACAGAGGGGGACGTGGGGTGTTGGACAGGGGGGGACGTGTGGGTGTTGAACAGGAACGACACAGGGGGGACGTTTGAAAGCGGGGACGTAGGGTGTTGACACAGGAGGGGACGTGGGGGTGTTGATGGGAGGGGACGGGGTGTTGACACAGGCGGGGGGACGTGTGGGTGTTGATACAGAGGGGACGTGGGGTGTTGATACAGGAGGGGACGTGTGTGTTGATGGCGGGGACACAAGGCATGGGGTTGATACAGGCGGGGACGTGGGGTGTTGACACAGGAGGGGACGTGTGGGGTGTTGACACAGGCGGGGACGTGTGGGTGTTGGACACAGGTGGGGGACGTGGGGTATTGACACAGGCGGGGGACGTAGGGTGTTGACAAGGACGGGGAGTGTGGGAAGTTGACAGATGCCTCACATGCAGCATCTCCTCAGCGCCTCCCAGACCTCCTCCTCCTCGGAAATCATAACACTACAGCCTACAGCTCAGCTACATTCTCTCACTTATTCTCTCCTGCTCATAAAAGGCTTTGAACAACCTAACTTTCACAATAACCACTGCAACACGGCCAGAAACTATGAAAAATACTGCAACACTGCAACGCGCGGAATGCCTCAGGTAAACAGAATTAATAAGTACGTCTCATTATAATCCCAACGTAATACTGGAAACCATTTGTCAACAGAGGCGAAATGAGCAGTTACTATTTACCTGTGTCTACCTGTGTGCTAGTGTTCAGAGAGAAGAATTAAAGGATGGTGTGTTAGTAATGCGAGGAGAAGAGACCCATGATGTAGAATGAAAGGCCATTGGCTTATAGATGCTCAGATATTGGACTCCAGTGTTTTACAAAATTTTGAGTATATCATTTTTTTTCTCCTATTAAACGAACCGCAAAGTCTATATCGTCTTGTGGCCCTGAGTTTCCCCCAGACTGTATGGCGTGGGCCATTACTTCAGGGAGCCGCAACCTTAAACGATCACCAGCTGACACCATAGTCTAAGGAGAGGGGGAAGGTTTGAAGTTTTGGAGTAATGGGGAAGGAGTGAGGAGGATATCGAGAACCAGGGAGGGGTGGGGGAGAGGTGTGGGTTCGGGGGGTAATGGGGAAGGAGTGAGGGGAGGATATCGAGAACAGGGAGGGGTGGGGGGAGAGGTGGGTCTGTGGGGTAATGGGACAGGGTGGAACTCTGAGGTTTAGAGATGTGTGGTGGGGGGAGGGTTGGTGAGATGATGGGGGAAGAGGGAGGGACCGAGAGTGAAGGGGAGGGGAGAAGGGGAGTGAGGGAGGAAGGGTGGGGACCAGAAAGAGGGAGGATTGAGCAATATAAGTCTAAAAATATTCTCTCTCTCTATTCTGAAGGCCGTCCCGACGTCTCTCCAGGCAAGAGTCGCACATTATATGAAAGATCCCACACTGGTAGCTAAGTCAACACCACCTACCACTACCACCACCCACCAACATCACCTACTATCACCACCACCACCACCACCACCACAACTACTACTACTACTACCACCACCATCACCCACCACCACTCACCATCACCCACCACCACCACCATCACCCACCACCACCAATCACCCACCACCACTACCATCACCCACCACCACTACCATCACCCACCACCACTACCATCACCCACCACCACCACCTACCACCACCATCACCGCAGGTAACAGTAACAGAGCAACAGCTGCGCCAGAAACGACTCACACAAACACTCATACATAACCACCACCACCACCAGTAGCGTCGCCGGCAGCAGGAAGCATATCAGCAGACACGACTCCCACAACCACTCATACATAAACACCAGCACCACCAGCAGCGTCGCCGGCAGCAGGAGCAGAGCAGAAGGAGGCCCGGCATGAGAAAATACGGACACCCCCCCCACAAGGCCTGGTGCCCGCGGCTCAGTAAGACCTCACTCACGTCTGCTCTCTCTTGCTGCCACCGAGACCTTGTTCCTGGCCGAGTGAGAGAGAGAGACGACTCCATCAGGACGAAAGCGAGAGACAGTCTTCTTCTTAGGAGGGGAGACAAGAGGGAGAGACAAGAGAGACAGTTTTTTTCTGTGAGGAGACAGAGGAGAGAGACAGTCTTTTTACTGTGAGAAGACAAGAGATAATAAGATAGAGAAGACAAGAGACAGAGAGAGAGTTTTAAAGAAAGGGAGAGTCTTAAAATGTAGGAGGGCGGAGAGAAGGAAGACTCATCACTGGTCTTAGCTAGATGGAGTCATCAAGGAACACGAGGGAGGCAGCTGAATAATTAAAGACCTTAGCGAGAGGGACGACTTAGCTAGATGGAGTTCTGTCCTAGCGCTTGTTACACGTTTCAATTAGAGGGAATGTTTTCATTTAACGAGAGGGAAAACGAAAGAGCCATTGTCCAGAGAGAGTCAACATGAGGGAGCAGAAAGGCCTCTAGTCAACAAGGTGACGGAGAGGCCCGGTAGGTGGCCTGAGCTACTCTTCCATCACAATAATATCTCTCCGTCCCTCCCTCTCCGTCCCTCCCTCCCTCCCCTCCGACAGTCTCTTTCTCTCCTCCTTTCCTCCCTTCCTGTATATCTTATCCCCACTCTCCCTTACTCACTACTACACCCTTCCACCCCTTTCCCTTCCCTACCTCCCGTACTTCTCCTCCTCAGTTCTTTCCCTCACTCTCCCTCTATCCTTCACCCTTCCTCGCCTATCTCCTTCCTTCTGCCTTCCCCTCCTTCCATCTTCCTCCTCCTTCCGTCATCGTTCCATTTACACCATCCTCCCTCCACACCCCTCCCTCCACACCCCTCTTCCCTCCACCCACACCCTCTAACCCTCCACACCCTCTTCCCTCCCTCCACATCCCCTCCCCCTCCACCCACACCCTCCCTCTCTCCCTCCACACCCTCCTCCCTCCCTCCACACCCCTCCTCCCTCCCTCCTTCACACCCTCCCTCCCTCCTACCTCCCTCCATCATCACAAAAACGTCCACAATAAATACTACATTTTCTATTCCATTGATCCCCTGTACTTAATCTGTCTTTGCTATGCCTACTTTATCAAATTCTCTCCTCTCTCTCTCTACCACTATCTCAATTTTATTCTCTCATCGTCTCACGTCTCTACCTGACCTCCTTTTTTCTTTCTCACTCTCTGTCTCTCTTTTCTCTCTCACTGTCTCACCTATTCCATTAATAACAGTCTACGGGTCTCTTCCTCCCTGAGTTTCCTGTCTCCTCCATCATCGCTGTTTCTCCTCACCACCTCTCTACACTTCCTCTTCTCCTTCATTACCGCTTTCTCTCCACACAAAATACACGTCCTGCCGACCTCTTCTTCCCCCCTTCTTCTTCCTTCTCTTACTCCTTCTCCTCTTCCTCCTCCTCCTTCTAAATAACCACGATGTATTTTTTCCTTTATTTTTTACTTTATTTGTTATTTCTTATTCTTTTCGCTCTTTTACATACATACATACATACATACATACATACATATACATACATACAAATACATACATATACATACATACATACATACATACATACATACATACATACATACATACATACATACATACATACTTACATACATCATACATACACATACATACATACAAACAAAATTATCATTCAATTTGAAACTCACAAACCCAAACAATAAACAAACAGTGATCACTAGTACGTTATTTGGACTAATAACCAGGTCACTGTAACATATTGGTGACTCCTACAAAAGGTCAAAGGTCAGGGGTCGTTTATATCATATTAATGGGTTAAATGTGAACTTGATCTAGCTTCTTCTTTTTATAACTGATTCCCGTTTTCTTTTTTATCAACAACAAGAGAGGGGTAACTATGGGAGATGAGGAAGAGGCGAATTGCGTGTAGTAAATCTTCCTTGATGGTGTGGTTTTATTCATTGTCCATCTCTCTCTCTCTCTCTATCTGTCTGTTTCTCTCTTTCTTTATCTCTCTATTTGTGTCTCCTTTTTTCTTTATTTATCGCTTAGTCTCTCTCTCTCTCTCTCTCTGACCATCATGGCGGCAGGTCGTCCATAATTAACGCTCATCTCTGTCACCATCGACCATTAACCTTTCATCTTCCTCTTTCATTATGTTTTTATTCTCCTTTACGACGCCATCTCCTCCTGTTCCTCCCCTTCCTTCCCTCCGTCTCACCCTTCCTTCCTCTCCTCTCCTTCCCCTCTTACCATCATCATAGCTCATCCCCCTCATTAAACTGGGATATTTTTCTCATAAACTATACATTTCAGGAGTTTCAGAACCTGAGAGAGATTTCATTAAGTCTATGAAAATATCTCCCTAAGTCAGCAGAGTTATCAAGTGAAAAATATTTCCCTAAGTCAAGAGTTATCAAGTGAAAAATATCTTCCCAAATTTCTCTGTTTTTGAGAATTTATGAAAATATATATCATAAATTTTATATTATTGTTTAAAGGTAGTGAAAAATATCTTGCCAAATTCTGTCTTTAAAAAATATTAGTGAAATATACACCTCAAGTTTTTTTTACTGTTTACAAGAGTTTTAAGTGAAGTAGATCTCTTAAATCTATATATTTTATCAAATTTCTGAATGTTTTATAAATATCTTTCACCTTCGTCAGAGAGAGAGAGAGAGAGAGAGAGAGAGAGAGAGTAACGACTGGGAGCCAATTAACTCACACCACCTGACAATACCTGTTACCATCACTTAATTAGCGTTTTATCAACAAGCTAACAAGGTAATTCAGCCGTTAACTTTGGCTCCTTTCCCAACAACATACTCTAATTGGCTCTCCTGTTCACCAAGGTCTACCCTAACTACTCCTAACAAGGTAATTAGAGGCCTCAATAACGACTCAAAATGACCTCTGCAAATAAACTAATTACCTTTGAATCACCTTCGGTTTTCCTGGGTCATTAGTCCTTATGAATATATATTTACCATCTGGCAACTCTAACAGCCATGACGTCAAGAGAAGGCGATGACGTCAGAGGTCGATGACGTGTCAATGGTTTTAACAAATGACGTCAGTAAGGAGATGACGTCAACAGTGATGACATCAAATAAGAGCAAAAAGATGTCAATAAAGGCGATATTGTCACTGAGACTTCCTCCTCCTCCTCCTCTTACTCTTCCTCCTCTCCTCTATTAGTACCTCCTAATCTTCTTCCTCCTCCTCCACCATTACCACCTCTTCCTACTCCTCCTCTTCCTCCTCTTCCTACTCCTCCTCCTTCTTTTCCTACTCCTCCTCTTCCTACTCCTCCTCTTCCTACTCCTCCTCCTCCTTCTCTTCCTACTCCTCCTCTTCCTACTCCTCCTCCTTCACTCGTCGCGGCAAATCACACACCGCCATCGGCCACAAGAGCCAAGAAAAAAACCCAATTGTTATTCTTTCTTCAGATTAATGGTGTGTGGCGTAGCGCTCTCCCTTTACTCTCCCAGCACCCTTATAGTTCTCCCTTTACTCTCCCAGCACCCTTATAGTTCTCCCTTTACTCTCCCAGCACCCTTATAGCTCTCCCTTTACTCTCCCAGCACCCTTATAGCTCTCCCTTTACTCTCGCAGCACCCTTATAGTTCTCCCTTTACTCTCGCAGCACCCTTATAGCTCTCCCTTTACTCTCCCAGCACCCTTATAGTTCTCCCTTTACTCTCGCAGCACCCCCATAGCTCTCCCCCCTCAGTCTCCCAGCGCTCTCTCTCAGCGCTCTCACTCTCTCCCAGCATTCTCTCTCACTCTCTCTCAGCTCTGGCACTAATGGTTCTCAGTTCTAATGGGTTCTACTCACCAATAAGCCCCAGGTTCGAACAAGCCCCAATACCTAATGGGCACTATCCTCTGGGAAGAGTATCCTAATTGACCTCAAGCATAATGGGTGGGATAGTTTAGTTTGGGGCCCATTAGAAGTAGGGCCCATTAGGAGTAGGGCCCATTAGGAGTAGGGCCCATTAGAAGTAGGGCCCATTAGGAGTAGGGCCCATTAGAAGTAGGGCCCATTAGGAGTAGGGCCCATTAGAAGTAGGGCCCATTAGGAGTAGGGTCCATTAGAAGTAGGGCCCATTAGGAGTTGGGCCCATTAGAAGTAGGTGGAGAAGAAAGAAGGAAAAAGGAGGAAAAAGAATAAAAAAAAGAAGAATAAAGAAGATAAGAAGAAAAAGAAGAAAGAACAGTTAAAAAAGATGAATAATGAAGAATGTAGCATTAGGGCCGCCCACATACAACCGCCCACACCGCCCACATACAACCGCTCACACCGCCCACATACAACCGCTCACACCGCCCACATACAACCGCTCACACCGCCCACTTATAACCGTCACACACCGCCCACATTCAACCGCCCACACCGCCCATAATACACGGACCCACGATAAGGCACAGAGGTTTGTTTTTGTGTTTACAACTCCAGTTAAACATAATTGTTTCTCCGGTAGTCTGGTCTATGAAAAGGCCTCGTGATTGAATGGTGAAATACCTGAAAATTAAGGTGAGCTTCCTCGAAAAACTTTGCTTAGTAGTAGTAGTAGTAGTAGTAGTAGTAGTAGTAGTAGTAGTAGTAGTAGTAGTAGTAGTAGTAGTAGTAGTAGTAGTAGAGGTACTAGTGTAGTCGTCATAGTAGTAGTAGTCTACACCCCACAACTCAACTTCTCCACTAATGTGTCTTCCATAATCCCATTTCTGGCTTTTGGTGAAGTAGGATTAATTCGTAACAGGAAGGGATTAAGGAGATGGCGATTTGTCTCCTCCGCTTGACGGTGATGAATAGTAGGTGCTCTGTGTGTGTGTGTGTGTGTGTGTGTGTGTGTGTGTGTGTGTGTGTGTGTGTGTGTGTGTGTGTGTGTGTGTGTGTGTGTGTGTGTGTGTGTGTGTGTGGGTGTGTGTGTGTGTGTGTGTGTGTGTGTGTGTGTGTGTGTGTGGTATGAGTTGATGGTCACAGGCACGCCAGACTGTGATTAAAAGCAGAGAGGAGGTGAAGCAAGTATTCGCTTACACGCTCAGACATAAACCACGTAGAAAAGGTCTCTCTCTCTCTCTCTCTCTCTCTCTCTCTCACACACACAGAGTCAATCTAAACTTTACAACTTACCTCTCAGTTACAGGCGATTAGCGTGGCGCAGTGGGTAGTGTACTCGCCCCCCAACCCAAGGGACTGAGGTTCGATCCCCTGAGTGTATAGACTACGGTAGCTGTCATAGCCTTTAGTGTGTCAAAGCCGAGGGAGGGGACGGTTAGTGTCTGGTATAATTTGTGTGTGTGCGTGTCTGTCTGTCTGTCTGTCTGTCTGTCTGTCACGGTGAGATGTGCAGATGGCATCATTTGTGTGTGTGTGTGTGTGTGTGTGTGTAAGAGAGAGAGAGAGAGAGAGAGAGAGAGAGAGAGAGAGAGAGAGAGAATAGCATCGTATAGTAACAATTCCGAAAGTCAGTTGTATTGATCAGACAAGTATTGTACCACACCAGCTCTCTCTCTCTCTCTCTCTCTCTCTCTCTCTCTCTCTCTCTCTCTCTCTCTCTCACTCTCCATATCTTTCTCTCATTCTCTCTCCCTTACCCATTCCTGACCCTTCAATCTCCTTCCCTCCTATTCACTCTTTCGTATTCGCTCTCTTCCTCCCTCTCACCCACACCAATCTTACCCACTCCCCCTTTTTCTCATTCACTCTCACTCCCTCTCTTACTTACACTCCCACTCACCCTCAACCATACTCTCCCTCTCTCTCACACACACACACACACACCTAACTGCTGATTACATATATATACATTCATATAATAACAACAGGTCATTAACTGTAGTATCATATATGGCTGTAACTGTTAATCAAAATTATAATTACCATTGCTGAAATAACTGTAATGATTATTGGTAGGAGTAATGTATAGATGTTATTACTTGTTTCATGTAAATAACTTTTCATCATCATCATCATCAGTAGTAGTAGCAGTAGTATAAACCCTCATTATACCTTATCATTATTAACATCATTATCCTCTCAGGTTAGGTTAGGTTAGGTTAGGTTTGTGTGAAATGAATCAAAAGCTACAGTACAGAAACCTACACGAAATAAGGGGAAAAAATCAAGAGCTGTATACAGGAAAAGCTACAGAATCCTACAGGAAAAGGGAACAAGAAAACAACTAGCCTCACACACACACACACACACACACACACACACACACACACACACACACACACACACACACACACACAGTCTCTCTAGGTGTGAATGAACGTGATATCTTTAGACTTTATTGATTCATAATGTAAAGTTCGTCTCTATCTCTCTGTCTTCTCGCTATCATGTTCGTTATCGTGGTGTTATGAATCTGTCTCATTAATCTTATATCCTGTGTGTTTATGCTGTATTAGTGTGTTCTTATTAAGGTAATTCACAGATTGCATTCTAATCACCTCACGTTCCTGTTACATCTCTCAGGTAACATTCTAGTCACCTTACGTTCCTGTTACATCTCTCAGGTAACATTCTAACCACCTCATGTTCCTGTTACATCTCTCAGGTAACATTCTAACCACCTCATGTTCCTGTTACATCTCTCAGGTAACATTCTAACCACCTCACGTTCCTGTTACATCTCCCAGGTAACATTCTAACACCTCACGTTCCTGTTACATCTCTCAGGTAACATTTTAACCACCTCACGTTCCTGTTACATCTCTCAGGTAACATTCTAACCACCTCACGTTCCTGTTACATCTCTCAGGTAACATTCTAACCACCTCACGTTCCTGTTACATCTCTCAGGTAACATTTTAACCACCTCACGTTCCTGTTACATCTATTTTCATTAATCTCTAAATCCTCTTAACTCCCATAACGCTTCTTGGACTTCCCATCTCACCTGGTCTTAAGTCTTAATCTCTGTTAATCTCTCACCACAAAGACACACCTGAATTTCACACACACGACAGGTAAGAAAGACAGTGTAGGGTCACCTGGTACACTCTATACACTGAATGTTTTCCTTAATTAATACTCTCTGCCCCCACCCCACCTGTTATTTCTTCCTTCCATTATTTCCGTCGTTAACTTCAACTTTTCCATTTTCCTCCTCGCTGGTCATTGCTTGCAAACACTTAAATATAATCACAACCTGCAGCTCTTCTATGTTCCTGGTGATATTAAACTGACATTGTCCCTTTTGACACTGTCCCTCTTGACACTGTCCATCTAGACACTGTCCCTCTTGATACTGTTCCTCTCTGTGTTATAATGTCATGGCTTCATTCTTCCCCGTATTATATTTTATCATTATTTTCCAGCTAACTTTATCAAACACTATCATTTATCTATTTCTCCCTCAGGCTCGGTTAATAGTATATCATCTCTATGTAAATAATTAGTACATCTTTTTGTCTATGTAATAATGTATTGGTCATTCTAGAGACATTCATCCCAAATTCACGTGTTGATGCCTCTATGAAGACTTACTGTAGTTAAACACCCTGAGTGACAAAACATAATCCTGGGGCACTCCTTTATCTGTTCCATACCATACCCTCACACCAGACGGGGAGCTGCTACCATTATAAAACTCTCAACAGCCTTCAATATACTCCTATATATCATTTTCTATAATATTTACCATAATATAAACCTCTTCTTAGTCTATATCTGTATCCAACCTTGTTCTCGACCCTACACAAGGCTTGGGTCTGGCATCGCCATATAACTTCACTTGATCTATAACTGTAGTATTTACAATCTTCTCCCGGTCTAACCTACACTCTACCACTCAACCACTCTACCACAAAACACTTAGTCAACAAAGTCCCCTCCTTCCTTCCCCCTCAAAAAAAAAAAAAAATCCTTACTCCTAAATCCTACTAGAGGTGATTATATGACCCTCCCATGTACTTCTATGCCAGCTATCTCTCACATGACTACTTCCACATTGTCTCTTCATTATCTCTCTCGTCTCTCGAAATCTAAGGACACTAACAAGACTTGGTGGGAGGGAAGGAGGAGGGAGGTTATCTCTGGTACCCCCTCGCTCCAGCAATAACGTCTCAAGCATTTTCCGTCCCACGGCCATTCAGTAAGAACTGACTCTCTCTCTCTCTCTCTCTCTCTCTCTCTCTCTCTCTCTCTCTCTCTCTGTCCAGTTATTTCATTATCCACATTCTCTCTACTTCCTGATTTACTATTACTTAAAAAAGGTTTATTGTTCGTTTCATTTACTCTTTTATTCTATTTCTGTGTCTAATTTATTATTATTATTATTATTATTATTATTATTATTATTATTATTATTATTAGTAGTAGTAGTAGTAGTAGTAGTAGTAGTAGTAGTAGTATAAACAATCATTATATCCCAACATTATTAACATCATTATACTCTAAGGTGTATGTATGAGGTGAACCATCATCATCATTGTCAACATCATCACCATTATCACCATTATTACCATTATTACCATCATCACCATCAACACCAGTATCACCATTATCACCATCAACACCATCATCACCATTATCACCACTATCACCAGTATCACCATTATTACCATTATTACCATCATCACCAATATCACCATTATCACCATCAACACCATTATCACCATTATCACCATCAACACCATTATCACCATCAACACCATTATCACATCATCACAATTATCACCATCAACACCATTATCATCATCATCAATCAACACCATTATCATCATTTTCACCATTATCACTATTATCACCATCAACACCATTATCACCATCAACACCATTATCACCATCAACACCATTATCACCATCAACAACACTATCACCATCAACACCATTAACACCACTTACTATCAATATTCTCAACAAACTTGTACTAACTTTATAATAACCTCACATGACCTCTCTTTTTTTTCCTCCAGGTAGTGGGAGAGTTAACAGCGTCACCTGAGTTATGGCTGACCCTTAATCACCTTTTTTTCATTAACATACATCAACATTAACGACTTATGAGAATTAAGATGCCTAGGTTAGAGGTTCATGGTCGTGGTGATATATTTACTGAAGCTGATGAGGTGTTAGGTCTTGGCTGGTGGTGGTGGTGGTGGTGGTGGTGGTGGTGGTGGTGGTGGTGATGATGATGATGATGATGATGATGATGATGATGATGATGATGATGATGATGATGATACAATAATAATATTAATGACATTTCAACAACAACAACAACTACTACTACTACTACTACTACAGTAACAATAACAACAACAATACTACTACCAATAATAATAAATAACACACAATAACCGAATCAAAAATAACAATAACGAGACAGAACAAAACATTCCATATATCCAAATTACCAAAAACAAAAACAATAGAGCAAACGAACAAAGAAACAAACAAGAACACCAGACACGAAGAGTTAGAGGTTCGACAGGTGAGACAACGACCCCCAACACCTGTGATATATAATTAGCACATTATTCAGGTAAGAGAGTGGACAGGTAAAATTATATCATTACACCTTGATGTATTTTCCTAATTAACATAAGGTAAGAGGATTAGGTTAGGTTAGGTTAGGTTAGGTTAGGTTAGGTTAGGTAAGGTTAGGTTAGATTAAGTAGTGACTTTTACTGTGAGATTATTGAATATGACAGAGGGTTTCATATACCAGTTGTGACTTAATTAATAGAGCAAGGGTCTCTCTCTCTCTCTCTCTCTCTCTCTCTCTCAGGACCTTAACAAGAGCAAGATCATCGACACATTTTGTGGATATTGATGCATTTTTGAAGAGTCCCCATGTATGTATGTATGTATGTATGTATGTATGTATGTATGTATGTATGTATGTATGTATGTATGTATGGTGTGAATGCCAACATATGCCAATGATCAATCACACGTAACGAGGAGGAAAAATATTCATCATGAGGAGGACAAACGATGTGTAACTTCAGACAGGTGTAATCAGCTATGACGACCAGGAAGAATACCATCTATCAACAAAGAGGGAGGACAGGAGGATGGAGGAGAAGAGGGAAGGAGGAGGAGGGAGAGGGAGGGAGAGAGGGAGAGGGTGAGGAGTGAGGAGGTGGGTGAGGGAGAGAGGGAGGGAGGGTGAGGAGGTGGGGAGAGTGAGTGAGGGAGGGAGGAGAGTGAGAGAGGGAGGTGAGGGAGGGAGGGCGAGGGAGAGGGAGGTGAGGGAGTGAGGGTGAGGGAGAGGGAGGGTGAGGGAGGGAGGGTGAGGGAGAGAGGAGGAGGGTGACAGAGAGAGGGGTGAGGGAGGGAGGGTGAGGAGAGTGGGAGAGTGAGGGAGGGAGGGGGTGAGGGAGGGGAGGGTGAGGGAGGGAGGGAGAGGAGAGTGAGGAAGAGGAGGGAGAGTGGGAGAGTGAGGGAGGGAGGGAGGGAGAGTGAGGGAGGGTGAGGGAGGGAGGGTGAGGGAGGGAGGTGAGGGAGTGAGGGTGAAGGAGAGAGGGAGGGAGGGCGAAGGGGTGAGGGAGTGAGGGTGAGGGAGGGAGGGCGAGGGAGGAAGGGTGAGGGAGAGAGGGAGGGTACCAGATGCCGCTACCAAAACACTATTAAGAGTTTGGTGATCCATCATTGCCTGGGTCACCTCCGCCACAACACTTCATATCACACACACCAAATTAATCCTCTCCTTCAAGATACCGCAATATATCAGATGACGATATACCTACCTACCAACCTAACTAAGGGAGGAAGAGAAGGGAGGAAAGGGAGGGAGGGAAGGGAGAAATGAAGAGGGAGGGAGGGAGGGAGGCTGCTCAATCCAAGATGGAGTTTACAGACTTCTTTCTTCACTCTATCACCCAGTTTATTTATCGTTCTTCCATCTTTATTTCCTTCCCCTTCTTCCAGTTCATAGTCCTCTCTCTAACATTCCTTCCTTCCTTCCTCCTTCTCTCCTCTCCTTCCTCCTTCATCCCACAGCCCTCTTCTTCTAGCACCTAACCCCTCCAATTAGTAGACCCCATCCTTCCTAGCCCCATCCTTCTTAGCCTCATCCTTCTTAGCCCCATCCTTCCTAGACCCATCCTTCCTAGACCCACCCTTCTTAGCCCCATCCTTTTTAGCCCCGTCCTTCCTAGCCCCATCATCCTAGCCTCATCCTCACCACATAAGACACAACACACCCTTCCTCCAACACAACACACCTTTCCTCCAACACAACACCCCCTTCCTCCAACACAACACACCTTTCCTCCAACACAACACACCTTTCCTCCAACACAACACACCTTTCCTCCAACACAACACACCTTTCCTCCAACACAACACACCCTTCCTCCAACACAACACACCTTTCCTCCAACACAACACACCTTTCCTCCAACACAACACGTCGTCACTCCAACATGATCCGACAAATTAGGACAGGTGGGGCACAAGGCAAGGCGGGCAGCAAGGAGTTGGACAAAATTGGACTCATCTCCGGAATACTAAAGCGACTCCTACTCCAGCCATTCTCTCCTCCACGACACGTCTGGAGGTAGAACGACAAGGGCTTCTTCACTCTCCCTCCACGACACGTCTCTCTGCTCTTTCCTTGATCACTCGACGACACCACCTACCTGTACGTCTGGAGGAGAGATGAAGTGTTTGTTCACGACAAAAGAAGTGACAGAGTCTGAGCATCTCTCTCTCTCTCTCTCTCTCTCTCTCTCTCTCTCTCTCTCCTTCCCTTTTATCTGCACCAGCAACTGTTGTCGTTCGCGTCTGGATCCGGATTGACAGTCTGAATCCGAAGCTCACAAAGATTGGTTTGTTTTGGTTCTTCAACGTGACTCGGGGATAAGCGAGAGTATCAAGTTACGGTACAGTCTCAGACCAGAAAGAATACCATATTTAGGTCGTGATCTTTGTGTCGTAGTGAAGATAAGTCAGTTTTAACACCTTCTCGTAAATCCAGTTAAGGGACAAAACATTTAACGTAAGGATGTCTGATATTATACCTTAACTTTCACTGCTGCCACTCTCTTCAAGTCTGCCATCTTCACCTGCCCCCTTCTCCCCCCCTCTCTCTCTACAACCACCTCCCCCTACTCCCCTCCCCCTCTCCAACACCCCCCACCCCTCTCTAGCAGGTGTGGGTGTAGAGGCAGTAATAACAGAAGAGTACTAGAGGCAACTGAAGTACTTACCTAAAGTTACTTAATTGCGTTACCTGAGACCACCTGCGGCATCATGGCTCCCACGGCAAGATAGTAGGAGGATGATGGATAGGGGGGAAAGACAGGGGAAGAATTTGGAGGGATAGGGGAAGAATTTGGGGGGATAGGGAAGAAGTAGGGGGAGGATAGTGGATAAAGGGAGAATGAGAGAGGAAGAATAGTGGATAGGGAGATAATAGAGGGAATTTGGGGAAAGAGAAGAGGATAGGGAAGAGGACAGGGAGAGATTTTGGGGTAGATAAGAGAAATATAGGGGAGAATTGGGGGAATGGAAGAAAAATTAGGGAGAATTTGAGGAAAATCGAACAGGATAAGAGAAAGAAGAAGAATGTCAGGGGATAGGAAATAGATAAAGGGAGAACTGGAGGAAAGAAAAGATAACAGAGGGAGGAAGAGGAGGAGGAGGTAGGAGTGAGTTGGCAGGATGATAGGATGGGAAAAGGAAGGAAGAAGATAGAGAGAAAATAAAAAAAAAGAAAATGTGGGAAGGAAGAGAGTGGAGAGAAACGAAGAGGATAAGAGGAGAGGATAGAGGAAGGACAAAGGATATATAGAGGAATGAAGAACAGAAGAGTTGAAGAGGAAGAAAAAACAACATCTGTCAACCTCAAACAAAAAACAAACAAACAAACAAAAGTCACTGAAATCTCTACCACCTCTACCATCTACTAGGCCTACATCTACAAAATCTACCATCTACTAGGCCTACATTTACAAAATCTACCTCCCACTAGGCCTACATCTACAGAATCTACCATCTACTAGGCCTACATCTACAAAATCTACCATCTACTAGGCCTACATCTACAAAATCTACCATCTACTAGGCCTACATCTACAAAATCTACCTCCATCAGGCCTACATCTACAAAATCTACCTCCCACTAGGCCTACATCTACAGTCATTCTACCTAACCACTCTATTTACCATCTATATTCATCTCTTCTTTTCGTAAATAATATATGAAGGTTTATTCAGAAAATTACAATATAAACAGTATATCACAGTTGGGTAGATGTGTGTGTGTGTGTGTGTGTGTGAGAGAGAGAGAGAGAGAAACACACAAGACCTGATAGCATTTTGGTCAAACTTTCTCACTGTGTTTGGATTCTGTGTTTTGTTTTGTGATACGCGGATGGTATCACACACACACACACACACACACACACACACACACACACACACCGCGTATCAACACAACAAAAGCTGATGTAAAAGTCCTTCACAAATTAGCCTGGCATAATTACCTGGCGTCTCCACTTTTAATACTCCTCTTTTTCCCACCTGGAACTATACCCCACCCTGAGGTGCTCTTAAACCACCCATGAACGTTACCTTGATAGGCAGTTGAGGTGTGTGTGTGTGTGTGTGTGTGTGTGTGTGTGTGTGATGCAAATACAAATAAACCCGAATTCTTGCAGTAGTTCTTCCACTAAAAGATATTGTGTTGAGTTTCTTGCACTGGACGGAAACAATTCAGTATTTCAGTTTATGTTGCCAGATGTAATTGATAAAGACCAGAGAGTTTTACCGCTCTCAGAACCATTAAGTTAGTAGCGATGTGATAATATTTCGTAAGAAGCCAAAAGGAGGAGAGGTCGTGGCGGAGGCTCTCCTGGGATTAGCAACATCCAATTAGCATTAAGAGCCAGCACGGTGCTATGTAGCCGTGGCCACAGCATTAGGAGAGGAGGAGACCGAGGCTCTCCTGGGAACAAAAATCACCTAAGTATATAGCATGAACCTACACGGTGCTATGTCATCCAGACAAGAGCAGGAGGTGAGGACGTGGGGGAAGCTTTCCTGGAATAAAAACTTTACTTGACATAATAGCAGGCTATCAAAGCTGTCATGAAGATAATGGCGGACATTACGGCAGCTGATGGCTCTGCACACTACGCAGAGCCTGTGGTCTGAGAGAGAGAGCCATCACAACACCTACCATACTTCCTCCACATTCCCTCACCAACCTACTTAGGATATAAGGTGTACATAACCAAAGCCAACATGACAATACCAACCGGAATAACTCAAAGAAACGATCCAATAAAAATAAGACGAGAAAATTATGTAATAGTTATCAAATGGCATATAATTCAAGATTCCTCATTCATCTTTATTGATTCTTTTTTAACTATTTATAATATAGCTGTCAGGTGTGAGGTTATCTGTCGTGTCCATTTGACGAGGGATAGACCACAGGTGTTATAAGCGTATTCCCATTGAAGTCCTTGGTATAGTTAGGGGGAGGGGTAGGGGGGGGATGGGGATGGGGAGAAGGGGGAGAAGGAGAAAGAGAGGGAGGGGAAGGGGGAAGAAGGGAGAGAGAGAGAGAGAAAAAAAGAAGGAGGAAGAAGGGGGTAGTACTAATCAATAGCATTAAACTTAGAAAATCCCCAAAATTACATAAAATATACAAAAAAAAACGAATTTTATTTCTACTAATTAAAACAATCCATAAATCAGTAATACAATAAACCCCCCTCAAAAGAACCCTTCTCCTCTCTTCATATATCTTTATCAGTTATGTAAATTCCATTTTAATCCCAGACCGTTTGATGTTAATACTGTCATCAATATTCCTCTCTCCTTTGTGGTGGTTGAGAAGAAAGTGTAATTTTTGTCTGGCATCGTAAACCAAGTACAAGGATATTATGTTCACCGCCCGCCGCCCGCCCCATAGTGTTTTAATTATTCAGATCCTTAATCCTTACAGAGGTTGATGTAGGATATCCCTGATGAAAGACTGTCTTGGAAACGTAACAGACAGACAGATAAATAGATAGCAAGAGAGAAAGACAGGTAGACAGCAAGACAGAAAGGCATACAAAGACATGTAGACTGTAAGACAGATAAAAACACGACAAACAACAAAACAGACAAAGACAGGCAGACAGACAGACACACACACACAAACACAACGTAAACAACTAGAAAAAGTGGAAAAGAGGGCACGCAAGATTATTCTCTCCCCTTCCTACTCCACATATCACGAAGCGCTCAACATACCAACCCTCTCGGCTCTCTCTGACCATCACCACGACCTCATCTGCAAATTTGGTGAGAAGCTTCTGCACCATCCTCGACACCGGCTCCTACTACCACCCGAGATCCCTCGTCCGCGAATTGTTATTTGACACCACAACCGCATCCAGCCCATACGAGCACGTACTGATTGCTATGAGAACAGCCCAGTCCCAACCATTGTAAAAATTATCAATAACTTGTAATCAACCAGTGTATTCACTCCCAGTCAATCTTACTTTTTTGCACTGTCACTATGTTGAAATGCCCTGTAGTAATGTAGTATGACCTTCTCCCCACATAGTTATTATATATCATATTTGTATCACTTATGTTACTTGTATATTATTTGTCAATCAAGAGACCCATTCCCCAATTATGTAACCGTATATTTTCAATCTTCTGGCTGCCATGCTCTTTCAATAAACCGTTAATTATTATTATTATTACACACACATACACACACACACACACACACACATGTTTATAGAACAACATATAATGTGTGTGTGTGTGTGTGTGTGTGTGTGTGTGTGTGTGTGTGTGTGTGTGTGTGTGTGTGTGTGTGTGTGTGTGTGTGTGTGTGTGTGTGTGTGTGTGTGAGGTCACTTGTACACTACCGCGGTGAGATCAAAGACCATGACGCCACATTAACTCACTCAGTCGCCCTCACCTTCCTAATTGGTCCAAATGATGATGCCAGGTCCACCGTGTGTGTGTGTGTGTGTGTGTGTGTGTGTGTGTGTGTGAGACATAGACCTAGACCATGAGAAGAGAAACATGGAATGAAATTCGAATTTTAAGAACAAGGTAGATAAGAAAATATGAAGAACAAGAAAAGGAGAAGAAAAAAGTTTGTATAAAAGACTTGAAGTGTAGGAGTCCCTCTTCTATAATGAACAGAAGTCTAATTGGTTTGTGAAAAGTCTGTGTAATGTTGTGCGTGTTGCACACACACACACACACACACACACACACACACACACACACACACACACACACACATTTCATTTCATCACGCCACACACCACTCTGCCAACTCCACAATCCTTCTCCCTCTCCTGCTGTCATCCGCCCTTCACTCACTTCCAGATCTCTTTTCACGGTGTTTATCCATCTTGCTTTTGGTCTAACTTTCCACGTTCTCCTCCTCCACCTACGTTAGCCCTCCCACCATCTTTCTTCTCTATTCCACCTCCCACACACTGCCTGTCATTCCTCTTCTCCTTCACTTCACTTCACCTCCCACTCTACCTCCCACACCCTTCCTGTCACCCCCCCTCCTCCTCACCCCCCTCACACCCTCCCTTCTCTTCCTTCCCCACCTCAGCTCCCCACACCCCCCCCCACCTCTCCTCCTCCACCTCTACCTGCCCTCTTCTCATCCTCTCCCACACCCCCCCCCCTCCTCCTCCTCCATTGTTCACCTTCCTCTTCCTTCACCTCTGCCTCCTCCTCCTCCCTCCTCATCCTCCCACACCCCCCATCTCCCTTCTACCTCCCTCTCCTCCCTTCAACACCTCCCACAACTAACAGCCTCTCCAGGTACTGTAAAGGAATATGTTATTCTTTTATTAATAACATAATATTTTTTTCCTATTCGACAGTGGCAGCCTCAGCATTTTAGGCACATTCTCAGCTAGAGTCAACAGTGGCCAGACCTGATGGTGTGTGTGTGTGTGTGTGTGTGTGTGTGTGTGTGTGTGTGTGTGTGTGTGTGTGTGTGTGTGTGTGACCTAGAGGGGGGGGCTTCTGTCCTCTAAATGACCCTATTTTCCGTCTGACCTTTTAACAGATGCTGACTGGTGAAATGGACTCCAATATAATAAAATCCTAACCTAACCTAACTTTACCCAGTCAATAGATCTTAACCTAAACTAACTTAAGTACACCTAACCTAACCTAACCTAACCTAACCTAACCTAACCTAACCTAACCTAACCTAACCTCACCTCCACACCGCCAAATGACCCACTGTCCCCCCCCCCTCACCTCCCCTATCCTACACGTCAGAGGCAGCAGCTGCTTACGAGACTCTGATATCCCTTAACACAGGAGCCGCATTTGTTGACACCTCGGCTACGAAAATCTGGTCTCGACATGCAAGAGCCAAAGCGACACCTGCCTAGCTTAACAAGTCGATTCACCTCCAAGAAAAAATAGTGAAGGTGACGCTAGAGCAGAGGGTTAAGGAGGTGGGGGAGTGGGAGGTGGTTGTGGGTGGGGAGGGGGAGGTGGGTGGGGAGGGGGAGGTGGGTGGGGAGGGGGAAGTGGGTGGGGAGGTGTTGTCGGTAAGATGGTTATATATCCCAGGAGGTACGAGGCCAATAAACGTCAGGTAGTAGTGTGGAGGTTAAGAGAGAGAGAGAGAGGAGGTTAAACGCTTGTGGAGGTACAGTAGTGGTCTTGGTCAGGCAAAGGAGAGAGAGAGAGAGAGAGAGAGAGAGAGAGAGCTAAACAGACACAATTCTCTAACTTAACCTAACCTAACCTAACCTAACCTAACCTAACCTAACCTAACCTAACCTAACCTAACCTAACCTAACCTAATCTAACCTAACCTACTCCCAAAAAAAGTTTATTAATAAAATCAAGACAATAAAGAAAATCCGAGTGAAAGTTTATTGGACATTCGAAGAAGTTGACCTTCGAAAAGTTTAAAAGTATATGGATTTTTTTTTACATATACGATGAAAGTATAAGTAATTGTTTGTAATAGGAATGAAATATGAAAGTATTTGTCACTACAATATATATATTTTTACTTTTGAAAGACTGTATGTGAGTGAGTGAGTGATTATAAGTGAATGAATAAGAGTATAAGTGAATGAATAAGAGTATAAGTGAACGAATAAGAGTATAAGTGAATGAATAAGTGTATAAGTGAATGAATAAGAGGATAAGTGAATGAATAAGAGTATAAGTGAATGAATAAGAGTATAAGTGAATGAATAAGAGTATAAGTGAATGAATAAGAGTATAAGTGAATGAATAAGAGGATAAGTGAATGAATAAGAGTATAAGTGAATGAATAGGAGTATAAGTGAATGAATAAGAGTATAAGTGAATGAATAAGAGTATAAGTGAATGAATAAGAGTATAAGTGAATGAATAAGAGTATAAGTGAATGAATAAGAGTATAAGTGAATGAATAAGAGTATAAGTGAATGAATAAGAGTATAAGTGAATGAATAAGAGTATAAGTGAATGAATAAGAGTATAAGTGAATGAATAAGAGTATAAGTGAATGAATAAGTGTATAAGTGAATGAATAGTGTATAAGTGAATGAATAAGTGTATAAGTGAATAAAAGTATAAGTGAATGAATAAGTGTATAAGTGAATGAATAAGTGTATAAGTGAATGAATAAGAGTATAAGTGAATGAATAGGAGTATAAGTGAATGAATAAGAGTATAAGTGAATGAATAAGAGTATAAGTAAATGAATAAGAGTATAAGTGAATGAATAAGAGTATAAGTGAATGAATAAGTGTATAAGTGAATAAGAGTATAAGTGAATGAATAAGTGTATAAGTGAATGAATAAGTGTATAAGTGAATGAATAAGAGTATAAGTGAATGAATAGGAGTATAAGTGAATGAATAAGAGTATTAGTGAATGAGTATTCGAGTAAGCAAGTCACTCACACACTCTAACATCTACCCCCCTGTCTCTCTATGTCTGTCTGTCTGTCTGTCTCTCACCCACCAGAAGTCTTAAGGAACTCACTGACAGCATCGAGAATCCTGTCAGCCCGATGGTGAGGTAAAAAACTGTCACCTGAGACATGATACCAATTTATTGCTCATGTGTCTCACTCCGGAGCTACCAACACCAACTAGAGTTATTTTTACCGTCACAAAATATCGCTCATAATTATTCATCACCTCGGGGAAATGTCAGTCTTGTCTAAGGGAAGATTTAGTTTTATGTCGGGGAAATTAGTCTTTGGTAGGGAAATTTCTATTCTTGTATTAGTCTTATGTAGGTAAATTTACGGTCTTGTGTAGGGAAAATTTAGTCTTGTGTAGGGAAATTTCGCCTTTTGTAGGGAATTTTCCAGCTTTGTGTAGGGAAAATTTAGTCTTATGCAGGGAAAAAATAATTATTGTGCAGGGGAAAAAAGTCAGCAGTGTAGGGAAAATTCATCTATGTATAAGGATAATTTAGTGATACGTAGAGAATTTTCTATGAGGATTTATGAGTCTAGTTTCAATTACTCCCTATATAGCTGCATCTCCCCTCCCTCCACCTATCCATCACTCACATACACCCACCACCCACCTACCTACACCACCCACCTACACCACCCCACCTACCTACACCACCCACCTAAACCACCACCTACCTACACTACCCACCTACCTACACCACCACCTACACTACCCCTACACCATCACCACCTACACACCCACTAACACCACCGCCCACACTACCACCCACCTACACCACCCACCTACTGTACACTACCCACCTACACTCCCATACACCACCTACCTACACCCCCTAGTTCACAGTGAGAAGGGCCCCTCATTAATCATTTATAGCAATTTCCGGTTCAGCCGCCGGCCCCACTGACCTCTCTCTCTCCCCTGTTTCTCTCTCTCTTTTTATCTTTCTGTATCGTTAACTCTCTCACTATATCTTTATCTTCCAAGTTTCTGTATATTTAATCCTCTCTATCTATATCTTTAATCTCTCTCTCTCGTAAAAGAAACATAGAGTTAGTTAAGTCACCCCTCAACCTCATGTCCGTTTTCTCTCAGTTACCGACCCAGTTAATTATTTATTTTTTTTACTGTGGATTAAATCTTAGGGTCTTACAGCTATACAGTATATCCCCCTTGACCTAATACGTCAATATTCCTAAACGTTATAGCAATATACCCTCTATTTAGCGGACTATATGGAGAGGAAATTCCGTTATATCGAGGGAATATTAGATGTGAAACCTCCTTCATGTAGAGACGAAAGTATACGTTATATCGAGGGTCCGTTATACGTGATTTTATAAGGCTTTCTCTTTTGGCTGTATAGAAATATTTGGTTTAATTATATATATTCTTGTTTTGAGTATAAGAATATATCATTACGGTATACTAGAATAAATCCCTTGTGTGTTTTTGTTATTTGTTCTCTTGCTGTTGTTAATATTGTTGTTGTTATTGTAGTTGTTATTGGAGCTTTTGTTACTAGTGTTGTTATTGTTGTTGTTATATTTGTTGTTGCTATAGCTGTTATTATTATTATTATTATTATTATTATTATTATTATTATTATTATTGTTGTCTCAGGTAAGGCTCAGGTGCCCGGCCCTCCACCAGCTCAAGAGGACCACGGCTTTTGTTGACATTTTTGTAGCTCAACAGGTGGCTTTTGTTGGGGGATTTTCTACCTTTTCTTAACAGAGAATATTTTACTTTAGGGAATTTTTCTTAAATTTTAGGGAAATTTTCTGTGCTTTAGGGGATTTTTGTTTTGCTTAAGGCAAATAATATGTTTTTGAGGGAAATTTTGCGCTTCCCCCTCCCTCATTTCTCTCCCTAACAACCTCCCCCTTTTCTTTTCTCCCTCTTCACACCTTCCCTCTCTAATAAATTCTATCCATCCCCCCTTCCTCCCTTTCTCTCCCTCGTCTCCCTAAAACCATCCTTCATTACCTCCCTCTCTCCCTTCTTCCTTCTCTCTCTTTCTCTCTCTCCTTCCCTCCCTTCCATCTTCTCACCCTATCACCTCCTACTCTCTTTTCCTTCTCCTTTCTCTTCCTATCTCCCTCCCCTCCTCCACATAACTACAAAATTACATCAATTATAATGCCTCACATCTCTGCTTCACATCCCTGCCTCACATCCTCCTGCCTCACATCTCACTGCTGGTCCCCAAGCCTCACATCCTGCCTCACATCTCTGCTCTTCACATCCCTGCCCCACATCGCTGCCTCACATCCCTGCTCCCTCACATCTCCTCTGTTTACATCCCTGCCTCTCACATCTCTGCTCCCCACATCTCTGCTTCACATCCCTGCCTCTCACATCCCTGCTTCCACATCGCTGCCTTCAATGCACACAAAAGACACACACCAACACACATCTAGTCATTACCGCCCATAATTAAACTAGTTAAATTATGTGAATTTTTAAAGTTACCCCAAAAAATCATCTTATTACGAAAAATATGGGAGGAGGGAGGGGAGGGAGGAGGGGAGGAGGGAGGGGAGGGAGGGGGGGGGGGAGGAGGGAGGGAGGGGAGGAAGTGAGCCAGTCAGTCTCTCTCTCCCCACGGACATTTCTTTCCTTTGTTTCCTCCTCCCTCTTTCTCCTTTTTTTTCTCCTTTCAATTCTCTTCTTCCCTCCTCCCTACGTTTCTAATCTTCTCTCTCTCTCTCTTTCAAATCCTCTCCTCTTCTCATCCCTCCTTCCCCTTTTTTTCTCTGTCTTCTTCATCGTATCCTACTTGTTTACCTCGTAATCCTTCCTCCTAATCCTTCCCTCTATAATACTTCCTCCCATTTCCTTCCTTCAAATCTCCCCTTCCACTAACTCCATTCCTTCTCTCTCCTCTCTACCTCACCCCCTCTCCTTCTCTCTCTTCCCCTCCCCTCCCCTCCCCTCCCCCCCACTAAGTTTCCTCCCAACGAAGCGAAAATTTGATTGTTGCAAAGTTGAGTTCCAGGTGAGGGAGGAGACTGCCTCTTATCCTACCTGAGAGAACCTGAGAGACGAGAGGAAGAGACTAGGGAGGTGGTGGAGGAGAGGGGAGAGAGAGGGTAGGGGAGGTAGGTGGGGGGAAAGAGAGGTGAGGGGGAAGAGGGGGTACGGGGAGGAGAGAGAGAGAGAGAGAGTGAGGTAAAGTCTCTATTAGATGAAGCACCACCGCGTTTCCAATTCACTAATTAAAACACCTGGCTGTATGTATGTATGTATGTATGTATGTATGTATGTATGTATGAATAGCTGTCTGTCTGTTTTGAAGAGATTAGCACACACACACACACACACACACACACACACACACACACACAAATCTTTAATCGGAGTTCGTCTTAACCCTTTGAAAAGCTGATCTTGTAAAGCTCTCTCTCTCTCTCTCTCTCTCCCTACACCTGTCAATAAAAACAACAATAACACACCCACACAGGTAATCAACACACAATTACTAACACACTAATTAGGACACTCTTCACATAACAATTTTTTGCTTCCACTCAACTAATTTTAGAGACATTATTTATTTCCCTTCAATAGATGACTATAACCGCGTAAAAAAAATTCCCGTGTAAATACTATGATCATTTTACAGCGTAGATAAAGGTGTAATTTTTTTTCAAGTAAATACAGCTGAGAATAACCTCGTGAAGATATTGCTTGAAAATTCTACCGCGAACTTTCTATTTTTTACGAAATGATTCTTCTTTGAAATTTTTCCGCTACAAATATTTTCCCGCTAAAGTTCGTCAAGAGAAAGAATAAAAAAAAAATCGAGAATTTACCAGCAGAAGTAAATTTCGTGAAGATTTTACCGGGGAAAAATGTACTTCTTGGACTTTCTTCCCCGCAATAATAGTTTCCCTAACTTTTTTCCTCCTATAAAAACATTTTCTTTTCTTCGTCTTATTTCGACACTCTGTTTCTCTTTCTCTTTCTCTACTTGTTTGAAAATCTCGCTTTTTTTATTCAGTCTCTTCCTCCTTCCCTCTCTCTCCTTTCTTTACCTATTTAAAACTTTCGCTTTTTCATTCGTTCTCTCTCCCTCTTCCCCCTTTATCTCCCTCTCCCCCCCTCTTCTCCCTCTTCCTCCTCCAAGCCACCAATCACATCCTCTAAAAATACCCGCCTCAGATAACACCCAACCACGAAAATACATACGAAAACAAAACAGATAAAAGAGAGGAGAGGAAAAGTGATAAAAACGGACAAGGTGAAAATGTCAGACGAGAGCTTCAGTACTGGCAGAAGCAGGAGCAGGTCAGTGAAAGGTGAGAGGTCATAAGGGAGGTAAGGAGAGGTCAGAGGTTATGGGGAAGGTAGGGAGAGGTCAGAGATTAGGTAGAGTGATGATGGGGAGGTAAGGGGAGGTCAGAGGTCAAGTACGGTGATGCATGGGGGAGGTAGGGAGATGTCAGAGATCGTGGGGGAGGTAGGTGGAGGTCAGAGGTCAAGTACGGTGATGCATGGGGGAGGTAGGGAGAGGTCAGAGATCATGGGCGAGGTAGGTGGAGGTCAGAGGTCAGGTAGGGTGATGTATGTGGGGTAAGATCAACGAGGGGTCAGAGGTCACAGGGTGTAGTGGGGTGGCGAGGGGAAGGTGAGGTTAGGTTAGGTAAAACTCTGCAAGGTGAGGGGAAAGTCAGGAGGCAACAGTACTTATCAATGGACGAACGGAAGCTGACGAGATATAACAGTACCGACAGTAGCAACAGGTCAACCACCACGACCACAACCACCAACCATCACCAACTACTACCATAACAACCACCACTAACACCACCAACCCCTACCACCACTTCCAATCACCACCACGAACAATCACCAACCACCACCACTCCCACCAACCACCACCACTACAACCACCACAACCACCACTAAGGAGGCAGCAGAAGGGCAAGCAGTCAAGTGGCAGCAGCAGCATAACTGAAGGGTGAGGTGACCGTGACCAAGTGGCCGCTACCACCATCAGCCTCCACCTCTTGAAGGAGTCATCAAGGGCCAGTTAGTGGGCATTAAACTCCACCTGCAAGAACACCTGGAGGAGCACTTACCTGGTGGATATATACCTGGAGGAGCACTTACCTGGGGGATATATTCCTGGAGGAGCGCTTACCTGGGGGATATATACCTGGAGGAGCACTTACCTGGGGGATATATATATACCTGGAGGAGCACTTACTTGGGGAATATATACCTGGAGGAGCACTTACCTGGGACTAAATCTACCTGAGAGTATAACCCAAGCTACCCACGCTTCATACTTACCCTGAGCCTCTGACAGGATCCCTTCAACTGCCTATAATAGAGTAGACGGACCCCTTCAACTACCTATAATAGAGTAGACGGACCCCTTCAACTACCTATAATAGAGTAGACGGACCCCTTCAATTAACCTATAATAGAGTAGACGGACCCCTTCAACTAACCTATAATAGAGTAAACGGACCCCTTCAACTACCTGTAATAGAGTAGACGGATCCCTTCAACTACCTATAATAGAGTAGACGGACCCCTTCAACTACCTACAATAGAGTAGACGGACCCCTTCAACTACTATAATAGAGTAGACGGACCCTTCAACTACCTATATTAGAGTAGACGGACCCCTTCAACTACCTGTAATAGAGTAACGACCCTTCAACTAACCTATAATAGAGTGGTGACGGACCCCCTTCAACTAACCTGCATTAGAGTAGACGGACCCCTTCAACTACCTATAATAGAGTAGACGGACCCTTCAACTAATCCTATAATAGAGTAGACGGACCCTGAACTAACCTATAATCGAGGACTATTGCCTTTCACATCAGAATCCCCTTCTTTCACCCCCCATCATCCACTTGAGGTAAGTCAAGCATGGGCCAGGATAAGGGGAGGAGGGGCGAGAAGAAGCGGAAGGAAGCAAGAGGAGGGGAAGAAGGGGAAGGGAAAGAAGGAGGTGGAGGGAAGGAAACTTGTGAAGGAGTTGTCTGTTGATTGCTGTCATTGGTTGTGGTGGTTAGTGTGGTTGGTGGTGGTAGTAGTGGTTAGTATGGATGGTGGTGGTGGTGGTGGTGGTAGTTAGTGGTGATTGGTAGTAGTGGTTAGTATGGGTGGTAATGGTGGTAGTTTGTGGTGATGGTAGTGGTAGGCGGTGGCTGGTGGTGGTGGGAATGATAGTAAATGGCGCTGTGTTATACAGTGTGATGACGTGCTGTGATAAATAGTATTGTTTTCGTTCTGTAATGAATCTCGTGCAGTGGCTAGTCTTGCTGTGTTAATGAGTGGGGTGCTATGTTAGCGAGTGGGGTGCTGTGCTAGTGAGTGGGGTGCTATGTTAGTGAGTGGGGTACTGTGCTAGCGAGTGGGGTGTTGTGTTAGTGAGTGGGGTGCTGTGTTAGTGAGTGGGGTGCTGTGTTAGCGAGTGGGGTGCTGTGTTAGCGAGTGGGGTGCTGTGTTAGTGAGTGGGGTGCTGTGTTAGTGAGTGGGGTGCTGTGTTAGCGAGTGGGGTGCTGTGTTAGCGAGTGGGGTGCTGTGTTAGTGAGTGGGGTGCTGTGTTACTGTCAATAAATACCGTAAGCTCCCTCAGAATCACCTAAACCCGGGCATTTAAAAACCTGTCAACGGGAAAATCCATCTAAATTGGTATATATTTTTTATACCGAAACTTACAACATAAAAGTGACAAAAAAGTTGAAAATTCTAACGTACGATGATGATTCTAAACACACACACACGCACGCACGCACGCACGCACACACACACACACACACACACACACACACACACACACACACACACACACACACACACACACTAGTTAAACACAAATATACCAACTAAAAACATTAATAAAACTCTACATATATAAACACAATACTCCTGCCTGTAGTATATATTTCATAATTTCTGTAATAGTTATTATTGAACACTACAGCCAAGCATAACATTTTTATAAGTTTTTCATTCACACACCCCTCCCCTCTAAAAAATAAAAAAAATATTAATCTCTATATACTTTAAATAATTCTCTAAAAGTATAATGAGTTTCATATATCTTTTCATAACACTCAACACAGCAAGAGATACATTTCATCTAAGTATTTCACACTCATAAACGTATTCTAATATTCAACACTTTGGTTAAATTCGTATGTATCTTTCAGTAATTCAGTAAGGTATATTTCAGTGTGTAGTTTACATCATGATATGTGTAATAAGTATCATGGTAACGGGATAACACAGAGAGGCACACACCTGGAGACTTTTTTTTCTCACTAATTGCCAGGTGTGTTGAGGTGATTACTTGACCTGCAACACACCTGGATTTTGGGGTTATACGTTGGCATGGTATTGATTTTTATGGCTACACACACACACACACACACACACACACACACACACACACCTTTTACACACACACACACACACACACACACACCATCATGGCACCCCTACCCTTGATATGACCCTTAAAACTAACCATTTGTTCAATATACCACAAAATAAAAAGAGTCCAGCTGTATTTTTGTGTGACCTTTAACCTTTCGCTGTTAAGGTCCACGAATGAGAAAAGGTAAAAAAAAAAAAATTATCCGTAAAAGGAAATACGATTACGAGTGTTGTTAATATCTTGTACAGAATCTGGCACCCAAACTCGTCACCAACGTCAGTGTGAGCTATCAATTGGTGCCACTTAGGTGTTAACTGGCATCCTTTGGTAGCAGATGGCTCTCAGTGTACCTGTTCAACACACTCTCTCTCTCCTCTCAGTGCACCTGTTCAACACACTCTCTCTCTCAGTGTACCTGTTCAACACTCTCTCTCTCTCAGTGCACCTGTTCAACACACTCTCTCTCTCCTCTCAGTGCACCCTTCAACACACTCTCTCTCTCCTCTCAGTGTACCTGTTCAACACACTCTCTCTCTCTCAGTGTACCTGTTCAACACACTCTCTCTTCCTCTCAGTGCACCTGTCCAACACACCTCTCTCTCTCCTCTCAGTGTACCTGTTCAACACACTCTCCTCTCAGTGCACCTATTCAACACTCTCTCTCCTCTCAGTGTACCTGTTCAACACACTTCTCTCTCAGTGCACCTGTTCAACACACTCTCTCTCAGTGCACCTGTTCAACACACTCTCTCTCAGTACCTGTTCAACACACTCTCTCTCAGTGTACCTGTTCAACACACTCTCTCCTCTCAGTGCACCTGTTCAACACACTCTCTCCTCTCAGTGTACCTGTTCAACACACTCTCTCTCAGTGTACCTGTTCAACACACTCTCTCCTCTCAGTGTACCTGTTCAACACACTCTCTCTCTCCTCTCAGTGTACCTGTTCAACACACTCTCTCCTCTCAGTGTACCTGTTCAACACACTCTCCAGTGCACCTGTTCAACACACACTCTCTCTCTCTCAGTGTACCTGTTCACACACTCTCTCCTCTCAGTGTACCTGTTCAATACACTCTCTCTCTCCTCTCCAGTGTACCTGCTTCCACTTACCCCTCTCCTCTCTCCTCTCCAGTGTACCTGTTCCTTACACTCTCTCTCTCCTCTCAGTGTACCTGTTCAACACACTCTCTCTCTCTCCTCTCCAGTGCACCTGTTCAACACCTCTCTCTCTCCTCTCAGTGTGCCTGTTCAACACACTCTCTCTCTCCTCTCCAGTGTACCTGTTCAACACACTCTCTCTCCTCTCAGTGCACCTGTTCAACACCTCTCTCTCTCTCCTCTCCAGTGCACCTGTTCAGCATCTCTCTCTCCTCTCCAATTGTACCTGTTCCTTACCTCTCTCTCTCCTCTCCAGTGCACCTGTTCAACACCTCCTCCTGTCTCCTCTCCAGTGCACCTGTTCGCCACCTCTCTCTCTCCTCTCAGTGCACCTGTTCAACACCTCTCTCTCTCCTCTCCAGTGCACCTGTTCAACACCTCTCTCTCTCCTCTCCAATTTTCCTTACCCTCTCTCTCCTTTTCCCCTCATCCCTTTTTCATCTATTACACTCCCCTCCTGTGACTCTAAACACACACACGACTTACACATTAAGACCTTGTTCCCCTCTCCCCTCTCCTCTCCCCTCACCTGACCCCTCCATTCTCCCCTCACCTGACCCCTCTTTGCTCCCCTCACCTGACCTCACTCCCCTCTCCCATCTTCCCCTCATCATCCGCATTCACTTCTTCTCTACGCTTTCCCCTCTTCCTCCCCTACTCTCATTCACCGTTCATGTCCTCCTTCCTCGCCTCCCCTTCTCCTCCTCACCTCTCATCCTCTCCTCCTCTCCCACTCACCTCCCCTCCCCACTCACGACCAGCCAGCAGCCGGTTTGGTCCGCCACCTTTGACAGAGAAACTGGCAAGTCGCTTATCAGCCTCTTGACCGTGTCCTCTTAGTGCTAGGAGGGGAAGGGGACTGGGGGGAGGGGAAGGGGGCTAGGGGGAGGGCTGGGGAGGAGGCGAGGGGGGCTGGGGAGGAGGGGAAGGGGGCTGGAGAGAAGGGGAGGAGAGTTGGGGAGGGGGAACAGGTGGGAGACGTGACAAAAGGACTGAGGGTTTTAGAATCATCCTTCAGCAGGTTCCAGCCCTCCTTCCTCCTGCTGGTGGTGGTGGTGGTGGTTGTGGTGGTGGTTGTAACAGTGGTGGTGATGGTGGTGGTTGTAACAGTGGTGGTGATGGTGGTGGTTGTAACAGTGGTGGTGGTGATGAGTGGTGGATTATGGCGCTGAGTGGTAGTGGTAGTGGTTGTAACAGTGTGGTGGTGATGGTGGTGGTTGTAACAGTGGTGGTGGCCGTATTGGTAGTGACAGTGAAGATAGTGATTTAAGGTTGTAACGTAACCAATGCACAGAATCTTTTTGTAAGCCACTAAACCTATTAAACATCAATATAATTACAATTAAAATCAATAAAAAGGTTTAAGTAAGTTAATATCAGTATAAAGTATAAGTGTAAAGTAGAGATACAGACCAGAAGAATGTTGTAAGTAAGGCTTTGACCCAGCAACTTAAGAATCCAGTTTCCTCTGTAAGCTGACGTGACTCCCTACCATTGCCTCCGGACTGAACCAGCTGCTTAAGACAAGGTCAAAAAATAAACCCCCAAATTTGTCATCATCTGCTTTCGTGAGGAGCGTGTGGTGGAGCGTGGGTCAGGGGTGCAATGAGGAGCGTGTGGTGGAGCGTGGGTCAGGGGTACAGTGAGGAGCGTGTGGTGGAGCGTGGGTCAGGGGGGTGTGAGGCGTGTCAGTGGAGCGTGGGTCAGGGGGTACAGTGAGGCGTGTGGTGGAGCGTGGGTCGGGGCACAGTGAGGCGTGTGGTGGAGCGTGGGTCAGGGGTGCAATGAGGCGTGTGGTGGAGCGTGGGTCAGGGGGTACAGTGAGGCGATGTGATGGACAGTGGGTCAGGGGTACAGTGAGGCGTGTGGTGGAGCGTGGGTCAGGGGTGCAATGAGGAGGCGTGTGGTGGAGCGTGGGTCAGAGTGCAATGAGGCGTGTGTGGTGGGCGTGGGTCGAGGCGCAGTGAGGCGTGTGGTGGAGAGTGGGTCAGGGGTGCAATGAGGAGCGTGTGGTGGAGCGTGGGTCAGGGTACAGTGAGGAGCGTGTGTGATGGGCGTGGGTCAGGGGGTACAGTGAGGAGCGTGTGGTGGAGCGTGGGTCAGGGGTACAGTGAGAGCGTGTGTGATGGAGCGTGGGTCAGGTCATGGGTCAGGTTGTGGGTCAGGGTTGCAAATGCCAGATAGTTTATGGGATAACTTGACCTTCTAATACAGTGTTACAAACGCTGGGTTCGTCTCCCTTACTGAAACAATTAAAACTTCTTGAGTCATTTAGTCCGGCCGAGAGAACATACCTCTACGTACCCCCACACATAACACCCCACACACTCAACACCCCACACTCAACACACACACACACATCAACACCCCCCCACACTCAACACCACATAACACCCCCCACACACACACTCCTTACCCACACACACCTCCTTTACATCTTGCCCCACACACCTCAACACCCACACACACCTCAACACCCCCACACACTCAGCACCCCCACACACACTCCTTTGGGCTCTCATAAAAAAACTATCAAAAGGGGCTCATAAGACCAACGCCCCAACACCCTGTGTATTATAATTTTAATGCCTTGTGGGCTGAGCAGCAATTGTGTCTGGGGGGGAGGGAAGTGGGGGAGGGGGGGAGAGGAAGTGTGGGGAGAAGTGGGGAAGGATAATGGAAAAGTGTGGATGAATAGAGGAAAGGGTCGTGAGGTATCAAGGGAAGGTGAGAGGAGGTGGAGAGGATGGAGGAAGGGGAGGGAGGAGGTTGAGAGGGGGGAAAGGAGAGGTGGGGGGGGACGTCATGGGCAAGGGGTGAGGAAAGTGGGTAAGGGAAAGGCATTGCGAGAGAGAGAGAGAGAGAGAGAGAGAGAGAGAGAGATAGGGAAGGAGAAAGGGAAGATTAGGGAGGAAGAGGAAGGGGGAGGACAAGGAAGGAAAGGAAGGAAGGAAGGAAGGAAGGAAGGAAGGAAGGAGACGAAAGAGGGAAAAGGGAAACGGAGACAGAGAGAGAGAGAGAGGTACAGAAAAGAATGAAGGGTGAGGGATAACGCAAGAGAGAGGAGCAGGAGGAAGAAAATGAAGAAGAGGAAGAACAAGAACAAGAGAAAGAGGGCAGTAGGAAGAGGAGAAAAAGAGGGATAAAGAGTAGGAAGATGATGATGATGATGAAGAGGAGATAAGAAAAGAGGAAGAAGAGAAAGAAAGAGGGAGAAAGAGGGGAGAAGGGGGAGAAAGGATAGAGAAAGAAGGAGAAATAGGAGAGAGAGAAAGTGAGAGAAAGAAGAGAAAGAGGAGAGAGAGAGAAATATCTGCTAAGGAAGATAAAGGTATACAGGTCCTCATCTATGGACAGCTAATTACCAAATATAATCATAAATAAAATTACTAATTACCCCCACAGTAAAAAGTAATTAGCCGGATGTAAGAAAAAGTAATTAGCCGGATGTAAAATAGCGTTCAAGTTATTCGGTAATTACTCTCTCTTATCTTAGCTCGTAATTACATTTCTGGGATGTCTTTCTCTGTCTCTCTCTCACACACACACGCACGCACGCGCACGCACACACACACACGCACGCACATACTTAAGACTACTTATATGTACCTTTTACTTTACAAAATATACTTTACACTACTTATAACAGGCATATTTTATTACTTAAACAGCACAAACTTTAGGTTACTTTAAAATATAGTTCATGTTACTTAACACATACTTTACCTTTACTTACACACACACACACACACACACACACACACACACACACACATTTTTTAATTTATATTTTTACTATTACATTTTGAAACACGTGTTGTTCAATTACATATCGTGTTCTGCCAAATTAAAAATTACTCAAACCTAACAAACTAGCAATTATTTATCCCCGCCAAATGAATAATTATTAACTGTCGCTAAATTAACAAACACTCGTGTTCTGTCAAATCATAAACATACTTATATCCCGCCAAATCAGCAGGCACTGATTTCACGCCAAATTAGTATTTTTTTATTTATCACCAAATTAACAAACACTATGCCTCGCCAAATGAATCCTCACCAAAGTTATCACTGCTTTTTTGCCTCGTCATATTACTAACTACCTACCTGTCGTCAAATTAAAAAAATACTCATATCTAGTCAAAATAACAATTATTTATCCTCGCCAAATTAAATATTTCTGAAGATAATCGCCAAATTCCCGTCTCTTTCCATTAATCAAAAATACCAAACCAGGTGTACTCCAGGTGAGATGAGTCATTAACCTGGAGCAAAGGTTAAACACTGTCCACGGAGTCGTTCACGGGTGTAAGTTGACGACACATACACTGTCTCCTGAATATTGCCTCTGTGTGTGTGTGTGTGTGTGTGTGTGTGTGTGTGTGTGTGTGTGTGTGTGTGTGTGTGTGTGTGTACAAGGGTAAAGATTTATAATATGCTCATATATATACGATATATTTAGGAACAAAGAAGGGGGAAGGGAAGAGAGGAAGATGAAAAAGGGAAAGGGGAAGAGAAGAAAAGGGGGGAAGAAGGACGGGGCAGGTGAGATGTAAGGGTAGAAAGAGGAAAGGAGGAAGAAGGGTAGAAAATAATATAGGGAAGAGGGTATCAAGGGGAAAAGGGTAGAGGGAAACAAGGGGAAGAAGAGGAAAGGTGGAAGAGGAGGTAAGGAAAAGAAGAGGAAATGAGGAAGAAAACGGAAGCAGAAGAGAAGAAGTGGTCAATACGCACTCATACGCATCGCCTCTACGCATCAGCAACATACATCTTGGCGTAAGTTCACAGCAAAACCCTCAACAAGAATCAGTATCACCAGCCCTCATATCACCAGCCCTCATATCACCAGCGCTCATATCACCAGCCCTCATATCACCAGCCCTCATAAACACCCACTCAACCTAAAGAAAACCAAACAACAGAAACCCACCCCCCCCCCACGACACACACTGACCCCCCCCGTAATAACACCTTGAGCCAAACAATAACAACAACAACACTAAATAGGTCGTATACATCCCCCTTTATAGGCTAACCCCCACCCCTCACCCCCTCCCCATTATAGGTGAGACCCCCCCCTCCCCCACCCCTTAAATCACGACCTTATGAGAGATATATATAGGGCGTATATCCTGTTAGCTTTATGTACAACTTCTTTCTTCAACAGTTTAATTCACCTGTGTGTGGAGGGGAGGGAGGGGGGGGTGGCATATAAGGGGGGTAGAGAGAAAGGAGGGAGAGGAGAGAAAAATGGAGAGGTGAGAGGCATATAAGACATAGTATAGTGGAGTTTTTCTCTTCTTCTTCCTCTTAAGCGCAGCTTCCGGGTATTCAAGGGGCGTAGGTTAGGCTAGGCTAGGTTAGTGTGGTGGGAAAATCGGTGACGTATATCGATGTATGTCTGAGAGAGAGAGAGAGAGAGAGAGAGAGAGAGAGAGATATGTCAGAGGCTAAGAGACAGGTTAAAATATCCAGGTAATTCTTCCATGTAAAAACAAAAAGTCCTTAAGGTGCCATAAAATATTCAAGACGAGAGCTGGTTAACGAAATGTCCTGGAGAGCTAAGAGGCGCCTGCTGGATTTACCAACTATGATTACGTCAAGAACCACGACACACACACACACACACACACACACAAACACACACACACACACACAAACACACACACACACACACACACACACACACACACATCTTTTGAGAGAGAGAGAGAGAGAGAGAGAGAGAGAGAGAGAGAGAGAGAGAGAGAGAGAGAGAGAGAGAGAGAGAGAGAGAGAGAGAGAGAGAGAGAGAGAGTTTTACCTCGGACCTTAAGAGAAACTTCACTACCTAATATAACCAAGACCCCCCCCCCAAAGACTTCACTAGAGACTTCAGTGACATCTCTCTTGGCAGCTTATTCCATCTTTAAAACGTGAGAGACAGCTTGGTTGACATCTCTAAGCTTTGTTTACTGTATAGTCTCTTGCGACCTCTGGGTGTTGAATCAATCTTAGTATAATGTTAAGCAGATGGTCAAAATTAGGTGACATTTGGCAACACGATATCTGACAACATCTTCCACCACAAGTTAAATGGCAACACCTATTATACCCTACCTGACAACATCTGTCATCATAACCTATCTGACAATTCCTATCATTACAATCTGCCTGACAACACAACCACCGCCACTCTGACAACATCGCCCTGACAACAAAACACAACCATCACCCCCTTGACAACACCATCACCATCCCCCTGACAACACAACCACCACAATCCATCTGACAACACAACCACAACCAACCCAACAACACAACCATCATCCCCCTGACAACACAACCACCACACCCCTGACAACACAACCACCACACCCCTGACAACATAACCACAACCAACCTGCCAACACCTCTCCCCGCAACGCCTCGAACTCATTCCACAAAGCAAGTCTCAAGGGCTGGGAGAAGAGACAGGTAGGCCTATATATGCTTAGGCCTACCTGTCACCCACAATATTCATGACACATCTAAAAAAAAAAAAGGGAATTTTGTTCCTCACAATTATTCATTCTGGAAATTCTTACGGTTAAGTTATCGTACTCAAGGGGTTAAGTTATCGTACTCAAGGGGTTAAGTTATCGTACTCAAGGGGTTAAGTTATCGTACTCAAGGGGTTAAGTTATCGTACTCAAGGGGTTAAGCCATCGTACTCAAGGGGTTAAATCATCGTACTCAAGACCTTAAGTCATCGTACTCAAGACGTCAAATACATTTCACTCACTGTATTATTTAATCATTATACTCAGGGGCCGGGGGAGGGAGGAAGAGGGGGAGAGGACGGGAGGAGGGTTTGGAGATGGGAGGGGAGGGTGA
>NW_024729730.1:85000-142500 GCF_018991925.1 Homarus americanus | reverse complement strand
GGAACGTGTGGAACGGAACAAAATTCACCCTTTATCATTTATGGAACGTGTGGAACGGAACAAAATTCACCCTTTATCATTTATGGAACGTAGAACAAAACACATTTTATCATTTATGGAACGTGTGGAACGGAACAAAATTCACCCTTTATCATTTATGGAACGTGTGGAACGGTAGAATTCACCTTCATCTTATGGAACGTGGAACGGTAGAATTTCCTTTATCATTTATGGAACGTGGAACGGTACAATTAACGCTCATCATTCATGGAACGTGTGGAATGGAATGAGATTTACGTTTATGGAATGTGTGGAACGAAAAAAGTCCTTAATCTCTCTCTCTCGTCAACCAGTAAACAAGAGACAATATCATCAGTGTCAACAGTGCCAGTGCCACCTTATCTCTCCCTCTCACCCGTAGTAAACAAACAAACAATAGTGCCATCATCCTCCCCGTCAGCAGTAAACAACACCCAACACTATCAGCAAGAGTGCAGCAGCTGGTACTAACGGGGTGATAGTACCAGCTGGCTGACACTTTTTCTCGGGCAGTCAGCTGGGCGTGGGAGTCAGGAAGACAGCAGGTCAACCAACTTAAAAATAAAATATGCATCAATTTGTTGCTCTTGTGTGAGTTTCTCCATGCGTGAGACAGTCTCTCTCCTTCCTTCCTCCTTCTCTCACTCCTTTAAATATCTCCCTCACTCACTCCTTCTTTCTTCCCTCTTCCCCTCCTTCCTCAATCATCACTTCCTCCTTCTTCACTCCCTCTCCCTACTTTTACTATATCTCTCACTCCTTCCTTCTCCACGTAGTCAGCTGTCGATGCTCTACTGTGGCTTTGGCACTTAGTCTGTAGCTGTGGCACTCAAGGTGTTGCTGTGGCACTGAGGTTATGGCACGCTGTATGTTGCGGCACAGTTACTCTCAAAACCCGGTTCATTCCACCTGTTCCTCAACACCCGGATCATTCCACCTGTTCCTCTCAACAGTCCTCTCAAACCCGGTTCATTCCACCTGTTCCTCTCAATACCCCGGTTCATTCCACCCTCTCAATACCCGGTTCATTCCACCTGTTCCTCTCAACACCCGATCCATTCCACCTGTTCTCAACACCCGGTTCATTCCACCTGTTCCACCACGTTAATTTCCTTAATTCTTGGCACGTTCCGAGTCGTAGGCCTCCCTTTTGCATCGTTAGTCCTTGTACGCCAAGCTGGTTAGTCACTTTCATTAGCAATCAGCGAAGCCTTTGGTTAAGTCCACTGTGTGTGTGTGTGTGTGTTTAAGTCTCTTCCGGTCCATGTTGCAGCTGGAAACTTGATAATAACTTGAGATTATCCTTTGTTTGATTCCTTCGCCTCCTCCTCCCTTCTCTCATTTCTTTTTTATCTCTTTCTCCTCTTCCTCCCTTCCTTCCTTCACCTTCATCCTCCCCTCACCCCCTCCTCCTCACTCATCATTATTACCTCGCCTCTCATATCTCACATTTTATCTAATTTCACTCCCTACCCATTCAACCTCCACCCTCCCACTCCATTCTTCCTCCACCCTCATCCCACTCCATTCAACCTCCACCCTCGTCCCACTCCATTCTTCCTCCACCCCGTCATCCATTTCAATCAACTTCACACCCTCCCACCCAGTACCAGCCAGTTCTACACCCAACACCAGCCAGTCCTACACCCAGCACCAGCCAGTCCCACACCCAGCACCCAGCCAGTCCCACACCCAGCACCAGCCAGTCCTACACCCAGCACCAGCCAGTCCCACACCCAGCACCAGCCAGTCCCACACCAGACCAGCCAGCCCACACCCAGCACCAGCCAGTCCTACACCCAGCACCAGCCAGTTCTACACCCAGCACCAGCCAACCACCAGCCAGTCTACACCAGCACCAGCCAACCTACACCCAGCACCAGCAACTACACCAGCACCAGCCAGTCCACACCCAGCACCAGCCAGTCCTACACCCAGCACCAGCCAGTCCCACACCCAGCACCAAGCCCACAGCACAGTAATCCTACACCCAGCACCAGCCAGTCCACACCCAGCACCAGCCAGTCCTACACCAAAAGAGTCACACCCAGCACAGAGCCCACACCCAGCACCAGCCAGTCCTACACCCAGCACCAGCCAGTCCTACACCCAGCACCAGCGAGTTCCCACACCCAGCACCAGCCAGTCCCACCACCGCACCAGCCAGTCCTACACCCAGCACCAGGAACAGCGTCATGAGTCCCAGCACCTAGTATCCATAATGAATGTAAGAGACACAGAACACGCCATAACTTGAGGCAGCGACACACACACACACACACACACACACACACACACACACACACACACACACACAAAATTGCAGAAACGAAAGACATCACTACGGTTTTGACCTTGTTGATCACTGCACTGTTATCAACAAGGCTATTGCACTAGGGCTGCCCACCAATCTGGTCTCATGGCTCACTGATTTCTTGAGTGGACGTCGCCAAGCAGTGAGGTATCAGGGCTTGGTCTCTACATTCCAACACCTCACCTGCGGTGTTCCCCAGGGGACCAAGATGGGACCACTGTGCTTCCTCATCCTGATCAACGACGCTCTATCGGACACTCCTCACAGGTGGAAGTACGTGAATGACTGCACTGTGGGGGTTTCAGTGGACAACACCGCACCAGACTACTCATCGCTACAAGGCACCCTGGACAGGCTACAGGCATGGACTACGGAGAACAAGGTCACAATCAACCACACCAAAACCGTAGTCATGCACATCAATACCGCCACCACTCCAGTGCAAGCCCCAGCAGTCACAGTGGGTGCCCATCCTCTCCAGCTGGTGCAGTCTGCCAAACTCCTGGGTGTAACTATAGACAACAAACTTGACTGGAAGGCCCATGTAAATAACACAGTCAAGGCAGCCTGTACCGTCTCTACATGCTACGAAGACTTAGGTCACTTGGGACACCCACGCCAGAGCTGAGGACCATCTACAACGCCTTTATTCTCCCCAAACTAACGTATGCGTCACAGCCTGGTCGTCTTCTCTCAACTCCACCCAACAACGTCAGCTAGAGAAGGTACAGAAAAGGGCCTGCAGAATCATGCTCGGCGCAGAATACTCCGGCTACACCAACGCTCTCTCCACCCTGGAAATGCCATCCCTCAGTGACCTCCACCACCAAGCACTGGAAAGGTTTGGCCATGGACTACTGCACCACCCTCGCCACCTCCCTGCCACCTGCAGCCCCCCACCCAACTCGCGCAGTCCGCCACTACAACAAAATTCAGCCCATAAGAGCCCGCACCGATAGATATAAGAACAGCACCATCCCATCTATTGTTAAAATAATAAACAACTCCTGATTTATGTACTGTACAGCCCTGTAAATGTATTCAATGCATATTATATCATTATGTCTAAATCAAATGTAAATCTGTATATTTTCAGCCACCGGCTGCAACTCTATTATTATTATTTTTATTATTATTATGTATAAGTATTCATTCAACAGTTAGGGCACTCAAGTGTATCTCCAACACATAGAGAACCCCCCCCCCCCCTATACCAATAGTTGGAGCGGGAGCGGTTCATAAACTTCCTACCAAACTTCTGAACCCAGATTCAATCCGCCACCCCAGAAGACCTTTCATAAATATATACTGACCTAGAAGTTTGTGGTGAAGGTAAACTTATAGTGTCGGGAGGCTCCGAGGGTTTATTGCCACTAATAATAATAATAATAATAATAATAATAATAATAATAATAATAATAATAAAAATATTAATAACAATAATAATAATAATAATAATAATAATAATAATAATAATAATAATAATAATAATAACAATCATCATCCCTGCTGTGTGTGTGGAAGTGTATCTCTCGTCTCTCGGCAAATGAACTAACAATGAATCATATAAATAGTGTCTGCTGTAGTAACCACCTGAAATATGGTCACTGTATGGTGCTTCAGTTCACTACATGGTGCTTCAGTTCACTACATGGTGCTTCAGTTCACTACATGGTGCTTCAGATCACTATATGGTGCTTCAGATCACTACATGGTGCTTCAGTTCACTACATGGTGCTTCAGTTCACTACATGGTGCTTCAGTTCACTGCATGGTGCTTCAGATCACTACGTGGTGCTTCAGTTCACTGCATGGTGCTTCAGATCACTACGTGGTGCTTCAGATCACTACGTGGTGCTTCATATCACTACGTGGTGCTTCAGTTCACTATATGGTGCTTCAGTTCATTACATGGTGCTTCGAATCACTATATGGTACTTCAGATCACTATACTGTATGGTGCTTCAGTTCACTACATGGTGCTTCAGTGAATACAATAAATCGCGTCGGTGTTTGCATTAGTGATACGATTTCAGGTACAAATTTAGACTGAGACGAGATACGAACAGGTCACTGAAGGCAGACGCGAAAGTTTACACCACTCGGGTCCTCTACTGAGAGATTAGGTCAGAGGTCAAATGTCATAAGAAATTTACATCGACCAAAACTTAAAGTCATAGGTACAAGAATGATACGACGTCAGTCACGTATCACAGGCATGAACTACACAGTAAGTCAATTAGCTGAAGCCTCCTTCCTTTTCGAGATGTCGCCCCTGGTTCCCCCTCCCCCCAAGGTCAAGGTCATCCTCTTGGTCAATCGTGTATGACTCAGGAATTTCACGACCGAACCCCTTATGTGGTTCACTCACTTGATTTAATTAACTGAAAATAAAGTCGAGGGTTTACTTCTCTCTCTCTCGTGTGTGTGTGTGTGTGTGTGTGTGTGTGTGTGTGTGTGTGTGGAGAACAGACGTCGAAAAAATATATATAAAATAGCAATAAGAGAGAGACAGAACACGGGACAAAAATCATCAATTCTCGCCATCAAAGACTATCTTATTACCAAGCTGGACGGGAGAGACAGTGGTGTACCAGGTCTCTCTCTCTCTTCTGTCTGTCTGTCTTACTCTCCCCCTCTCCTTCTATCACTCTCTTCCCCCTCTCTCTGTCTGTCTGTCTCACTCTCGCCAGCCACCTTAGTAAGACAAAGACACAATCTGGACAAACTTTAGCTACAAGACAACTTCACAAGAGTCGTCTCGCCACAACTTTGAGGCGGCCGTCAGCTGATCAGTCGGAAAACTTGAGGAGATTCTTGTGGATATATCCAAGCTCCCTGATTGGTCCGTCAATATAAACAAAGTCTTTCACGGTTTTATCTAAGTGAGGCGGTGATTGGTTAATCCCGTGCTCAAGCCAGCTGATTAGTCGGGAAAACTTTGAGGGGTAAATCTCTTCTTCGTGATTGGTCCGGGAATGTAAACAGTAATTTGGAGGTTTTATGTAAGCCGAGTGGTGATTGGTTCATTAGGTGATGGTGTGATTGCTCACTGTAACCATCATTATAGACTGAAACGACTTAACCTAATTATACTACACGTTTGATTTAGTTTAGTTTAGTTAAGTTTAGCTTAGGTTAGGTTAGATTAGGTTAGATTAGGTTAGATTAGGTTAGATTAGATTGGTTTGGGTTAGGTGAAGTAGGTTGTCTTGGTTAAGGTTAATTTAGACTAGGTTAGGTTAGATTAAATTAGGGTGGGTTAGGTTAGGCAAAGTTAAACTAAGTTAGGTTAAGGTAGGTTAGATTAGGTTAAGCTGAGTCAGGATAAGGAAAGTTAGGTTAGGTTACACACACACATACACACACACACACACACACACATACATATAGAAAGATAGACATTTTATTGAACACAGTAATACAAAATAACACAATTTCATTACATATCGTTATTATACACATATAACTATTACAAGATTATACAAAATTACAAAATGAACAACATTTGGTTACATACAATAGTGTTATAACTAGTTAGCATATAAAACACACACACACACACACACACACACACACACACACACACCCTCAAACATCAACACACTCTTGTTTTTCTTTCCTGTGTTTCCATTATGGTTCGGTTCGGTTAAAAGGTTTGTTTGATTCGTTAAAAGGTTCATTTGGTTCGGTTAAAAGGTTTTATGATTCATTAAATGGTTCGTTTGGTTAGGTTAAATGGTTCGTTTGGTTCGGTTAAATGGTTCGTTTGGTTCGGTTAAAAGGTTTATTTGATTCGTTAAAAGGTTCATTTAGTTCGGTTAAAAGGTTTTATGATTCATTAAATGGTTCGTTTGGTTCGGTTAAATGGTTCGTTTGGTTCGGTTAAATGATTCGTTTGGTTCGCATAAAACATATATACATGGTTTGCTTAACGAATTGTCTACCTCGTTCACATATTAGTTTGGTTACCTCTGTGTTTACTGTATACAAGTTCCAATAGTTTGCTTTACAGTCTTCTTCTGTTTGACTTGCTTCACATCTTGTTTACTTGGTTAGGTTAGGTTAGGCTAGGCTATGGTATGCTAGGTTAGGTTAGGCTTGGTTAATTTAGGTTAGGTTAGGTTATGATACGCTAGGTTAGGTTAGGTTAGGCTTGGTTAATTTAGGCTAGGTTAGGTTATGATACGCTAGGTTAGGTTAGGTTAGGCTTGGTTAATTTAGGTTAGGTTAGGTTATGATACGCTAGGTTAGGTTAGGTTAGGCTTGGTCAATTTAGGTTAGGTTAGGTTATGATACGCTAGGTTAGGTTAGCTAGTTAATTTAGAAAGGGGTTAGGTTATGATAGGTTAGGTTAGGTTATGATACGCTAGGTTAGGTTAGGTTAGGCTTGGTTAATTTAGGTTAGGTTAGGTTAGGCTAGGTTAATTTAGGTTAGGTTAGGTTATGATACGCTAGGTTAGGTTAGGCTAGGTTAATTTAGGTTAGGTTAGGTTATGATACGCTAGGTTAGGTTAGGCTAGGTTAATTTAGGTTAGGTTAGGTTATGATACGCTAGGTTAGGTTAGGTTAATTTAGGTTAGGTTAGGTTATGATACGCTAGGTTAGGTTAGGCTAGGTAAATTTAGGTTAAGTTCGGTAAGGTAAGATAATGAGACACCTCCTCTACCTAACTACGCTCCCTTAACCTATAAACACAAGATACACGACCAATACATGAAGCTCTTGCCACACCCAGACTTATTACCAGCTCCCACAAGTTACCAAGAGGCGATTTAATTACGGACTCCTGTACCTCAAACTCCTCGCTATGAGTTTGGTCACGACGCTCACTCAGAAAATTAATACATTGATTGGTTATAAATTCCTCACCTGTTGGGCACTGAGGTAAATTTAGCTACATTTAGTTTTTATTAATGGTACTGTATTTGGGGTTTTTAATGGGACTGTATTTGGGGTTTTTAATGGGACTGTATTTGGGGTTTTTAATGGTACTGTATTTGGGGATTTTAATGGTACTGTATTTGGGTTTTTTAATGGTACTGTAATTGGTGTTTTATTAATGGTACTGTATTTGGGGTTTTTAATGGTACTGTAATTGGGGTTTTTAATGGGACTGTATTTGGGGTTTTTATTAATGGTACTGTATTTGGGGTTTTTAATGGGACTGTATTTGGGGTTTTTATTAATGGTACTGTATTTGGGGATTTTAATGGTACTGTATTTGGGGTTTTTATTAATGGTACTGTATTTGGGGTTTTTAATGGTACTGTAATTGGTGTTTTATTAATGGTACTGTAATTGGTGTTTTATTAATGGTACTGTAATTGGTGTTTTATTTATGGTACTGTATTTGGGGTTTTTAATGGTACTGTAATTGGTGTTTTATTTATGGTACTGTATTTGGTGTTTGTTTGTTTATTTTGTTTTTTATTATGATGATAAAAATTGTGTAAGAGTTTTGATATAAGTTCTGTTTACTTTTAATCTGATATTAACTGATCAACCATTAACTAATATCACTGAACCACTACCATCATTACTACTACCACTATTATCATTACTACTATTACTACTAGTACCCTCATTACCACCAACACCATAACCACTACCCTTATCACCACTACTACTACCATCACCATTACTACTACCACAACCACCACAGCACCACTATTACTACCATTACCATCACTACTACCACCACCACTATCACCAACATTACCACCACTACCCTCATTACTACAATGCTACCACCAACACTACCTTCATTACCACACTACTACCACCACTACCACCACCACTTCTACCACCATCACCACCACTACCATCATCACCATCACCACCACTACCACCACCACCACCACTACTACCACCACCACCACCACTGATCCCTCTAAGGCTCTGGTAAAAACATTCAACATTACACCTCACTTCCCCTCACTTAGTTCTCTCCTCCCTCTCCTTCCACATCGTTTTCTCCTCATTCTTCTCATTTTTCTCCCATTTTACCTCTCTCTCCCTTTCTTCTTGTTGATTAACCTCTATATCTCTTTTATTCTCCGTATTTCTTATTCACACCCTTCTTCTCTTCTTTCTTCCCCCTTTTACACCCTTTTATGCGTTCTATTTAGCTTAATTCCCTATCTTTAATCTCTCTATCTCTATGCTTCGTATTTCTTTTTATATTTTCTCTATCACACTTTTATCTGTTTATTTGTTCTCTTCGTTTATTCACCCTCTTTAACTTCTTCCCCTTTCGATTTAACTTGTCGTTCTCTCCGTCCCTCTTCTTTTCTTCTCTTCTTCCTTCGTTTATTTTTCTCCTCCTCCCACTCCTCCCCTTCTTTACACTTCCACCACCTATTAACCACCATCCCCCACCAACAACCACCATCAACCACCAATAACCACAATTACCACCATTCTCAGTTTTTATTTTATTTTCTCTCGTTTTCTCTCTTATTTGTCCTCACATACACACACACACACACACACACACACACACACACACACACACACATAAGGAACTTCCCTCATACATTAGGTGAGAATCTTCCTGTTTCCGAGGCGTCACTTACACTTCTTGGTTGAGCCCAGGAGATGACGTCCGTGGCTGCTGACGTCCGTGGCAGCTGGTGTCCTTGGATGTTGACGTCTTTGGCTGCTGGTGTCCGTGGCTGCTGGTGTCCTTGGCTGCTGGTGTCCTTGGCTGCTGGTGTCCTTGGCTGCTGGTGTCCTTGGCTGCTGGTGTCCTTGGCTGCTGGTGTCCTTGGCTGCTAGTGTCCTGGCAGCTGGTGTCCTCGATGATGGTGTCCTTGGCAGCTGGTGTCCTTGGATGCTGACGTCCATGTTGCGTCCTTGGCTGCTAGTGTCCTGGCAGCTGGTGTTCTTGCCTGCTGGTGTCCTTGTCTGCTGGTGTCCTTGGCTGCTGGTGTCCTGGATGCCAGTGTCACGTCTGCTGGTGTCCTTGGCTGCTGGTGTCATTGTCTGCTTGGTGTCCTTGATGCTGGTGTTCGTGGTCTGCTTCCTGCGTCTGGTGTCATTCCAACTCACGACCCCCACATACGTACATTCACGACCCTCACATACGCACATTCACGACTCTACATACGCACATTCACGACCCCCACATACGAACACATTAATGACTCCCCACATACGCATATCCAGCCGACCCTACATACGTACATTCACGACTCTTACATACGCATATTCCTACTGACCTCACCACAGAGATCCACGACCCTCACATACGTACATTCACGACCCCCACATACGCATTCACGACCCCTCATACGTACATTAACGACCCCACATACGTATATTCACGACCCCCACATACGTACATTAACGACCCCCACATATGTACATTCACGAATTCCACACATACGTATACACATTAACGACCGTAATATACGTACATTCACAGACCCCCACATATGTACATTAACGACCCCCACATACGTGAAGATTCACGACCCACCCCAGCCCACACTTACATGTATACACAAGGCATTTGAGAGGAAAATGGGCAAGATTTGTACTGATATAAATTCCTGTGTGTGTGTGTGTGTGTGTGTGTGTGTGTGTGTGTGTGTGTGTGTGTGTGTGTGCGCGCGCGTGTGTGTGTGTGTGTGTGTGTGTGTGTGTGTGTGTGTGTGTGTGTGTGTGTGTGTGTGTGTGTGTGTGTGTGTGTGTGTGTGTGTGTTCTTTAAGTATTTCCAGTACCACCACCACCATTATCACTATCATCATAACCACCACCACCACCACTATTATCACCATTCAACACCATCACCACTACCATCACCATCACCATTATCACCATTCAACACCATCACCATCACCACCACCATAATTAACACCTATGATAACCTCAGAACCACACCCTCAATATCATCACATCATATTATTAATAACCTCTTCGTAAATCATGGAACACTAAGGTTCTAAACCCACTTAACCACTGGATGGACGGAAAATTCTCACTCATTGTAGCATTTCGGGATTTTGTTGATGAGCGGTTGTCGATATTCCATTTAGTGTCCGGGATATATATATAATACTTGTTTTTCCTGTAGCGGGAATTTGGACGTTCTTTTTCGTGGATGAGAAAATTTGATACATTCAGTTTTTTGTTCTAGAATATGATGTTTTGTTTGAAGGGATGGGGGAGGGGGAGGAGGAGGAGGGGTGAAGTGTTTTGTTTTCTGTGTTTTTGGAATAAGGTGCAACACTTTTCGTTCGAGGAATATAATTACTTTCTATTCCATTCTCGTTAATATAAATATCCCATCTTTTTTTTGTTTTCCTGTTTATAGGTATTGAATTTTCTGTTTTGTAAATGATGTTATTTGGTAATATCTTTTAATCGTCTACTTAATTTACTATTTTTACTTACGCACACATTCCATTTTCTGTTGTAATAATTTCCCCCTCTCATTATCTGTTTATTTTCTGCATATTTTATTTTCACGTTTATCAGAACCGTAAAGTAGGGACCATTAACCTTAAATTGAAAGCTTTTACTGTGATTAATAAAAATACTACGATACCCGGGGTTTTAATTTAGAGCGGCGCCATGACCCGTGTCGTGCTAAATCAGAGCTCCACCAACTTATGAAGGAAAGAGGGGGGGTGGTAGACCGTCAGGGTGAGAGTGGGGGAGATGGGAGGTAAGGGCGTTTTCGTCTAGCACGGTATATAAATATATTTTTTTTAGTAGGATGAAAAAATATATATATGTTGAGGCGTCACTTTCAAATGACCTTTTTTATCCTGGGAAAAAATATGTGTGTATACTTGACATGAGATAACATTTACTATGTATATCTGGTTGTATATAAACACACATATACCCCCCCCACACACACATACTATTACTACTACAATTAAAACATCTACCTACCATGAGTGTGATTCTACTACTACGACTACTACTACTACTACTACTTTTTTATTGTGGCCGCCAACCTCCCCTTATAGTCACACCTTCACCACCATTTTACTACTACTACTACTACTACTACTACTACTACTACTACTACCTACTACTACTACAACAACAAATCACAGTTAACTAGACGTGAATAAGTCAACAATTACTATCCGCCATTCATCATAATTCTGTAGTACGGTATCACCCCCCTACCTACCCAGCCATTCATAATTGACTACTGTGGGCCTACGTCAATATTTACTACGGTACCGGTCATTCATACTGTAGTTGTAGGCGTGTCAGTTAGTGGTATTATAGTTCATTCATAAATACAGAATATATTCATGAGACCTTAGGTGAGCTTTAGAAGTAACGCAGGTAATCTTAATTTACTGGACACACACACACACACACACACACACACACACACACACACACACACACACACACACACACACACACACACACACACACACACACACACACACACACACCATCTTGGCTACCCCACAGACATACACACAGAGAAAAGGCGTGAACCACTGCAGACAGCTGGGAGGTTTCTGCACAAATAGCCAAGGGCAAGCTGTCTTCATCTGGAGGAAATATGAGGCCCCGGGACACACACACACACACACACACACACACACACACACACACACACACACAATAGGCCACGGCCACAATAAAACGAAATGAAAAAGCAGACTTAAGGAGGTTGTCTGCGCCTCAACTGTTTGTTTGGACTCAGTGGACGATGTGTGTGTGGTGTGGTGTGGTGTGTGGTGGTGTGGTGGTGTGTGGTGGTGTGGTGTGGGGTGTGGTGGTGGTGTTGTGTGGTGGGTGTGTTGTTAGTGTGGTGTGGTGTTGTTATGGTGGTGTGTGGTGTGGTGGTGTGGTGTTGTTATGGTGGTGGTGTTGTGTGGTGTGGTGGTATGGTGTTGTTATGGTGGTGGTGGTTGTGTGGTGTGGTGGTATGGTGTTGTTATGGTGGTGGTGTTGTGTGGTGTGGTGGTGTGGTGTTGTTATGGTGGTGGTGTTGTGTGGTGTGGTGGTATGGTGTTGTTATGGTGGTGTGGTGTTGAGATTGTGTGATGTTGGCGTGGAGGTGCTGTGGTGTTGATGTGGTTGTAATAGTGAGGTAGTGGTGATGGTGTGGTGGTGGTGATAAGTTTAGGTTTAGGAGGGAGATAGGAAGAAACTGGTTCACAAATAGGGTGGTGGACGAGTGGAACAAGCTTAGCAACTTTGTAGTAAGTGCGGGAACTCTGGAAAGTTTCAAAAGGAGGCTAGATAGATTCATGGATGATAGAGAGTGGTAGTAACTCTCGACAGGAGCTGCCATGCACAGGCCAACCGGCTTATTGCAGACTCCTTATTTTCTTATTTTCTTAGGTTCTTATGTTCTTATGTTCTCATCACCAAACATCACAACAAGCATCTTGACACTACACAGGCGTCAGTATTCGTCTCACCTAACCTGACCTGACCTGACCTGACCTGACCTGACCTAACCTAACCTAACCTAATCAGATGAATGTATGCAGATAATTTTTCCCCTATAATGGCTGTTAAACTAATCGGTTCACAATTATAGGGTCCTGTCTCTTCCCCTTTATTAAATAGCCCGGTGATTATAGCATCTTTCCCTGTGTGTGTGTGTGTGTGTGTGTGTGTGTATATAAAAGGGTTAATTAGAGGAATTATATCACCTGGTTCTGTCAATCTGTCAGGCCCTATCTCGTGGAGTGTGGTGGTGGTGTGTGGTAGTGTGGTGGTGTGATGTGGTGGTGTGGTGGAGTAGTGTGGTAGTGTAGTGTGGTAGTGTGGTGGTATAGTGTGATATAAGGGGTTATATAAGAAATACTAAAGTGTCCCAGTATAGTGTGAGTCTTGGTATGTATCAATGGTAATGTGTATCTATGTCTCTAGGCTTTATGTAGGCCTATACACGCCACTCCTAGTCCAGCCAACTATAATATGGCTTACAAAATTTACGGTCGGCCACGCTGCCTCCTTGTGTACTGAAGACAATAGTATACAGCGATGAATCCACACTGTCAGGCCCCACGGGAACCAATTTCACTTTCATGCGTCGAGAGAACTTCCAGAGCGTCAAGAGAGCTTCCAGAGCGTCAAGAGAACTTCCAGAGCGTCAAGAGAAATTCCAGAGCATCAAGAGAACTTCCAGGGCGTCAAGAGAACTTCCAGGGCGTCAAGAGAACGTCCAGAGCGTCAAGAGAACGTCCAGAGCGTCAAGAGAACTTCCAGAGCGTCAAGAGAACTTCCAGAGCGTCAAGTGAACTTCCAGAGCGTCAAAAAAACTTCCAAAGCCCTCAAGAGAACTTCCAGAGCGTCAAGAGAACTTCCAGAGCGTCAAGAGAACTTCCAGAGCGCCAAGAGAACTTCCAGAGCATCAAGAGAACTTCCAGAGCATCAAGAGAACTTCCAGGGCGTCAAGAGAACTTCCAGAGCATCAAGAGAACTTCCAGAGTATCAAGAGAACTTCCAGAGCGTCAAGATAACTTCCAGAGCGTCAAGATAACTTCCAGAGCGCCAAGATAACTTCCAGACACCAATAAGGATAATATTGAGACGCCCTCCACACTAAGATGCCTCAAGAGCTGCCCTTCACCTCCACTCCCTCAGCCCGGCCTTTATGTTATACACCTCAATACTCCCCCCTGTACACATCAAACACCCCGCCACCGCCTCCATCATCTCTGGCCTTATGGGAAATTTGGCAGCCAGCATTGTTAACCTTCCCTTGAGAGTACTTGTTTATGTGGTGGTGGTGTATGATGGTGGTGGTGGAGTGTGGTGGTGTGTGGTGGTGTAGTGTGGTGGTGTAGTGTGGTGGTGGTGTGTGGTGGTGGTGTGTGGTGGTGTAGTGTGGTGGTGTGTGTGGTGGAGTGTGGTGGTGGTGGTTTAGTGTGGTGGTGTAAATTTGTGCTGTTCGTACAATACTGCCCCAGTCCCCGTGCCTATCTCCACTCCCCGTGCTACTCCCCACTCCCCGTGCTACTCCCCACTCCCCGTGCTACTCCCCACTCCCCGTGCTACTCCCCACTCCCCGTGCTACTCCCCACTCCCTGTGTTGGCAGTCCGACACACAGCCTGACAGCCACACACAAGTCACAAATTTAATTTACTCTGTTTCTGGCGTCGAGTAGAGGGAGGGAGGAGTGTCCCCCATGGAGAGGGGAGGAGGGAGGGTGGGGAAAGGGGGAGGAAGGGGTGAAGGAGGGGGGAGAGGGGGAAGGGGAGGTAGGAAGGAACGGAGGGCGTCCACCACCCGGGAGAGTCTCCAACACCTGGGGAAGGGGTAGGGCAGAAGGAGTGAGGGAAGGAGAAGTCTCATCACCTGAAGGAGGGGAGGAAGGAAGGGACAGAAGGAAAGAGGGAGAAATGTCCACCTTTCAGGGAAGGAAGGAGGGGGGGGGGCAGCAGAAACTTACAAACTCTTCAGGATCTTAAACACCGCCAGCATATAACCCGAGGGTCTTATCGCCACACCCAATACACAGGGTGAGGACGTACTCGGCGCTGCTCCGCTAATGTGGCCGTGGTCTTTTAGGCCATGGAGACAGCTGCCAACCCGGTCTGTCGGGCCTTCCCCTTCCCCATCTCCTCCCCACCTGGACTTATCAACATCCTCCTCCCAACAATACAGTGCAAAGATTAACGATCAACCCACAATTGATACACAAAAAGTGACAATTTCAGCTCAAAAGGAATGGGAACAAGTGTTGGACAATGACAAGTGGATGCCCTGTGGTCAGAGGTCACGGCCCATCCAAACCTGACCACCTACCACCACCACCATCACCACCAATTGAGATACAAGGAATTTCAACTCCACCAGGTGAAAAATGAGAATTCCCAGCAACTTCAAATGAGAAACAAGAACCCTCTCCAATACCCTGTGAGCTGAGTGACCTGGGCATGGGAGTGTAAACAGAGACCAGGTGTGAAACCTTCCGTACCTTGTGAGGGCATCAATACCATCTCCCTAGACAGTTCACAAGACCGGCTGCCCTGCGACCACCGAGATTACTTCCATATCTATACTGAAATCTTTTGACACGATACATAACTTTTAGTAGCTGTTTAGTGCACATTTTCAGCCGTTTGGTTACTTTATCCTCAATAAACCGATTATTATTATTATTATTATTATTATTATTATTATTATTATTATTATTACACAGACAGACACACACACACAATCGTTTATTTCACTAAAATATTATAATAGCACCACATTGCCCCATAACCACGTAACACATCCACCCCCCCACAACCACGTAACACATCCACCCCCTCCCTATAACCACGTAACACATCCACCCCCCACAACCACGTAACACATCCACCTCCCACAACCACGTCCACCCCCCACAACCACGTCCACCCTCCCCATCCCCATAACCACGTAACATCCACCCACCCCCATAACCACGTAACACATCCACCTCCCACAACCACGTAACACATCCACCTCCCACAACCACGTAACACATCCACCCCCCACAACCACGTAACACATCCACCTCCCACAACCACGTAACACATCCACCTCCCACAACCACGTAACACATCCACCTCCCATAACCACGTAACACATCCACCTCCCACAACCACGTAACACATCCACCCCCTCCCCACAACCACGTAACACATCCCTACCACAAGACTGACAGAACACTGGTTGAACACTCCCTGACACATTCACTCTCAATATTCTCTGGCAGCTGGACAATATTTTCCTGGTGGTGAGCCGCAAGGCACTGACGGCAGCACGAGAGGGCCAAGGTTAGTCCTGAAATGTTGAACAGATATTTAGGCAAGTTTGTGCTACGGAATTGGTGTTTCTGATACAGTGTTTAACCCGATATTTAGGTAAGATTGTGATACGGAATAGTTATTTGTGATTCAGTGACATGTAATTCTAACATTTGATGAAACAAAGAACTTTGATGCAAGATGTCTTTGAATTCTGATTTTTTAACGCACTATACAAATATATTTTTTTTTTACTCACAGTACACAAGTAGGTAGAGATAAGGACACAGTACATCTTAAATATCGCAGCATATAAACTTTTAACGGACTTTCAATGTTTCTAACGTTCTTTAACGGGTTCTAACGAACATTAACGGATTCTAAGGGACTTTAACGCGTTCTAACAGAATTTAACGTGTCCTAACAGACTTAAACGGGTTCTAACGTACTTTAACGGATTCTAACAGACTTTAACGTATTCTAACGGACTCTAAGAGAATATTTCTGATTCAGGTGGAGTCACACTGAAATATTTACGCCATGGTGGACGCTGGTTTAATACTGAAAGTTTAAGATGCTAGTTAAATCCATTCTTAGATCTCCAATTAAGAGGAGAATTCAACTCGAGAACCTTTGAGACTCTAAAATCTGGTGAGAGAAATAGAGAAAGGAGACTCATGGTGGCTATTTCTAGAGTAATAAATAGTAGACAACAACTAGAAGCAGAGAGAGGGGAGTTGCTATTAGTTGTGGCGTGTTTACAGGCGCAGAGAGAGAGAGAGTTTGTGTGGTTGTTTGTTGACATCTTGGGGGTTTGTGGGCAACCGTAACTCTCCCACCGGCAACTAGGAGTCCCCGTCGCTCATCATCCCCTCAAGATTACATAAGTGAACTAAATACCTCCAGGAACACAGAGATCAACCAGCCACCACTACCACCATTACCACTGACACCACGATCACACACACACACACACACACACACACACACACACACACACACACACACACACACACACACACACACACACGCCACAGTGTAACGCTCAATTTACTGTTGATTTGATAGTCAGTCCGAGGGGCGTCGAGCAGTATGTAGCTCCCTCAGGCCGGCGAGGGGAGGTTAAACTGGGGTGAAGGGGAGGTTAAACTGGGGTGAAGGGGATGTTAACTGGCGTGAGGGAGGATAAAATGAGGTGTAGGGAGGTTTAAACTGGCGTGAGGGGAGGTTAAACTGGGGTGAAAGGTTAAACTAATGGTAGGGAGATTAAACTAGGATGAGGGAAGAATAAACTGGGGTGAGGGGAGGTTAAACTAGGATGTGGGGAGAATAAACTGGGGTGAGGGGAGGATAAACTAGGATGTGGGGAGAATAAACTGGGGTGAGGGGAGGATAAACTGGCGAGAGGGAAGTTAAACTGGCACAAGGAGAGGTTAAATTGGGGTGAAGGGGAGTTAAGCTGGTGTGAGGGGAGGTTAAACTAGTATAAGGGAGAGATTTAGCTGTTAGGTTGGGAGACTAAATCAGTATGCAGACAGCCTATGAGAAGGTGGGTCACTTCTTAGTATCCTGAGCAGCAGAGAGTTATGGTTCCAACGTGTTAAGTATGGTGATGTTACAGTGGTAAATGTATAGTAAGGTTTTATATAGTGTTAATTCACCATAAACTACTCGAATCAAACTGTTAACCTCATGATAGCAAGTTTTCCACTATTTTTTTTTTTTTACTTTTCCAGTCTGTTTTCCAATTTCTCAGTCTTTTTTCCAGTTTGTTTTCCAGTTTTCCAGTCTGTTCTACAATTTTCTGTCAGTTTTCATCTTTTTTCAGTTTATTTTCCATTTTTACAGTTTGTTTTCCGGTTTGTATACCACTTTTACAGTCAGTTTATCACTTCTCAATATATTTTCTAGTCTCTTTCCACTTTTTCAGTCTGTTTTCCAGTTTTTCAGACAATCTTCTACACAGAAAGCTCAAGTTACATCTGTGGTCGAACACCTTCTATCCTTGTAATATTTACTTAGTGTTATGCGATGCTTCTACCACTGGTCGATTACTTGGGCGCCTGTCAGAAGTTGGTGCCTTACCCCCTTTGTGTGGTAAAACTACAGCAGCCATTGCCAGAAACTTTTCTCAAAACAACTTCCAACTCCATGCTCTCGCCCATGTAATTTACAGAAATTTGTGAGTGTGATTTTTTATTTTTCTTTATAGCCAAAGAAGTTGTAGTTCCGAGGAGTAGGACTTGTTTTAGCCAACCTCAGAAACAGCAGTTGGAGTAGTCAAGTTGGGGGAATTCCAGGGGGTTCAAGTCCTAAAGTAAGACAGTCAGACATCAAGCAGGAGGAACTTTGCGATTGAGGTTCTAGAGTAGGGAAGAAATCTGGAATACATTTTTCTCCAAGAACTGGGGATCCATTTCAACGATTCCAAAAAACGGGAGACCTGGAGCAGTGGTTCAGATAGTTGTGGTTCTGGAGCAGTGGTTCAGATAGTTGTGGTTCTGGAGCAGTGGTTTAGATAGTTGTGGTTCTGGAGCAGTGGTTCAGATAGTTGTGGTTCTGTAGCAGTGGTTCAGATAGCTGTGGTTCTGGAGCAGTGGTTCAGATAGCTGTGGTTCTGGAGCAGTGGTTCAGATAGTTGCGGTTCTGGAGCAGTGGTTCAGATAGTTGTGGTTCTGGAGCAGTGGTTCAGATAGTTGTGGTTCTGGAGTGGGAGTAATAGGAATCAAATGGTCCCATAGGCTAACACCTCTAAGTGAGAGTTCCAGGGGCAGGAAACTCGTGAAGGTGTTAAAAAAATAAAGACTGGAACTAAACTTTCAGGACTCGGAGTTCTTAAGTGGATAATCCTGGAGTTTGAGGTCTGGGGGGAGAGTTGTTGGAATCATCCTTGGACCTTGGACGAAGAGTTCTTGAATTTAGGACGAGACAAGAGTTTCTAAAGCCGGGGGTCCTGGAACAAGAGCTCTAAGAGTTAGGAGTCTGGAATGGGATCTCAAAAACTCGGGTGTCTGAACCTGGAAGACTGCACAAGTTCCAGGAGGTGGTGACCTGGAGGAAGCCGTGCGTAGGAGTTTTGATAAAGCTCTTGGGAGGAAGATAGGCAAGAACATGGGATTAGATCACGTGGTGGGTTTCAACTTTTGTCATGTGACCTTAATATCATGAAGGGTTTATGTCCAGCTATGACTCTTCCATGACACTTGAAAAATTTACATCAGTGGCCGGGAAATGAACGACCATGGGACACTCATTTAAGTTTTAACATACTTTACGAAACAAGTTAAACACGGTAAATTTGTGTTGACGTGTCATATAAACAACCTCCCATCTGTCTTGTGTAAGGTATAATTCTTTAACCAAGAAACTGACGGTCTACGGTGCATCCTTTCCCCTCTGCCCCCACGTGTCCTACTTTCTCCCCTCACTTCCGTTTCCCTTTCCTCCTTCCCCTCACCTCCCCCCTCCCCACACACAGGATGAAGCCGTCACTCACTATAAATTTTCCATGAAGCGATGATCCCAGAAATAAGTCGGGAAATTGGAAATCTGTCCTGGAGTTGGACGGTGGCCAGCCCCTCCACTCTCCCCCTCCAGCTGCCGCCGACCCACCACAACCCCCCAGCCGCCACAGGACCCCCACCACAGCCCCAGCCGCCACAGGACCCTCCAACACAACCCCCAGCCGCCACAGGACCCTCCAACACACCCCAGCCACAGGACCCTCCAACACAACCCCCAGCCTACAGGACCTGAGGACCTCCAACACAACCCTCCAGCCGCCACAGGACCTCCAACACAACCCCAGCCGCCCTAGGACCCTCCAACAACCCTCCAGCCACAGGACCCTCCAACACAACCCCCAGCCGCCACAGGACCCTCCAACACAACCCCCAGCCGCCACAGGACCCCCCAACACAATCCCCCAGCCACAGGACCCTCCAACACAACCCTCGATCTTCTTTACTATCACCAACACCCTCCTTCACCACCACCCCTCCAACACCACCAATCACCACCACTAACACCCTACAGTCACAAATTGAAAACACTAAGTAAACGGCAGGAACAAAGTGCTCCCTCCCCCCCTCGAGGACAGGTAATCTGGGCCATCACCTGAAGTAAAACTCGAGACTAAACCATAAGAAACTAAGATTTCTCCCCAGACGACAGACCTCACCTGCGGGTACACCTGTGTCTCGCTCTTTTCTTTCTTTCAGGTGGATGAAGGAGAGGCCATTAGTTGATTACGATCACTTGATGATTAGCCAGGTACAGCTTATTTCATCTGATTATTAAACACCTTAATCTTACCTGGGGGAGAGGTTAGGTTAGGTTTGGTTAGCGTTAAGGTGTTTAATCATTATGTGAAATAAGCTTGGGTGTCTAACATTCAGGTGATACGCTGATTATAAACACGTAATACCATAATACAGTTGTAGTATGACAGTAAAACTCAGGTAACTGGTCAGAGTAACATAAGTTTTTGGTAAAGGATAACTCACTGTCGTCAGATCACCTTGATTATGAGTCAGGTGATTATAGAACGATGTAACAGAAAAGTAATATTTTTTTTAAAGAAGTTAGTCAACGTTATTAGGTGATCATGCAAATGAACTCAGGCGACTGTCACATGTTGCATTAATGTAAAACCAGAGTTGGATGTAAAACTTAACGTGACCTACATTTCAACACAGACTGGCCTGATATTTTTCAGCACAGGTGACTAAGTATTATACCTGAACTGTGTAAATACACGGACCTAATTACTTTCCATACAGGTGACTTGGAATAATAGTACTGACTGTGTAAATGAAGTCTGGTGTGTGATGACCTAATTTTAACAAGTGATTAGTAGTTTATGATGATTGATCGTGGGCATAAAACGTTGGTAGATAATACATTGATGTGGGCAAGGCTTTAGGTGAGAAGACATGAGACGCTTTACATTACCAGTACAGAAATAGGTGACAGTGAATGAGTTATGTGAGTGATGACACACACACACACACACACATCAAGGCGGGTTATGTGATAGCCCTGGTGGTGAGTCTCTCTCTCTCTCTCTCTCTCTCTCTCTCTCCAAATCACTCTTTTTATCTCTCTTTGTCTCTCCTTCTCTTTCAACACCCTCTCTGATAAGAACACGTCAGAACACGTCAGGGACAAAACAGCTGATCTATCACAACATAAACAAAGGCCACGTGTCTCCGGACCTCGCCTCGCTGCTTGTGTTTACAGCGCCCAACTTCCTGTCTCACACGGCCTGAGTGTGTGTGAGTCCCTTAGGCGTTGAGAGAGAGAGAGAGAGAGAGAGAGAGAGAGAGAGAGACTCATCATCAGGCTATCACATAACACGCCTTGATGTGTGTGTGTGTGTGTGTGTGTGTGTGTGTGTGTGTGTGTGTCTGAAGCACCAGTAAGAAGCTGGAGGGAGAGAGTTCTACCTAAGTAATTAAGTAAGTGATGGTGAGAGTCGCAAGGGAGAGGAAGGAAGGAAAGAGAATATATAGGAGGTTGTGAAGGAAAGGAGGGATGAAGAGAGAGGAGGAGTAGAACATAGAGAAGAATAGAAGAAGGGGGTGAAATAGGAGATGAGTAAGGCATGGAGAGAGAGAGAGAGTCTCGTGTTCCTCCCAGTTTAAAGAGAACATTTGTCTTTATCATAGAATCATAAGCTCCAGGTGGGCTCTCTCTCTCTCTCTCTCTCTTTTGTGTCCTCCCCTGTCTCTATCTCTCTCTCTCTCTCTCTCTCTCTCTCTTGTGTTCCCCTCTGTCTCTATCTCTCTCTCTCTTCTGTGTCCTCCCCTGTCTCTATCTTTCGTCTCTCTCTCTCACTTTCCTGTCTCGCCCCGTGTCTCTCTATCTCTCTCCGGTTTCTGATCCATGTGAAGTATTGTGTGACTATCTCTTCCGTCTCTCTGGGTCGTGATACGGTTCTGGGTCCCACTGAAATATTTTTAAATGTAACACAAATGATTCTAAAGGTAACAACAGCAACACTAGCCCATAAAATGTAATTAACTCGATTCAGAATGATGTTACAATTAGGGGTGATTAAGTAATTAAATTTATGGTTGGTGTCATATCATTCTTCCTCCCTACGGCTTCACCTCCATTCTCCCCCACAGTTAATCTCCCCATGTCATCACCCCAGCAATATTATCACCTTTTCTCCTCCCCATCTTTGTTTTCACCCCATCATTCTCACTCTATCTTTCCCATCTTCCTCCTTCTCCCAACCCTTTCCTCAACATCCTTCCTCCCTATTCCTCCCTACCATTCCTCACTCTCTTCCTTCTTCTCTCCGCTTTCCCTCCCTCTCTTACCTATTTTCCCTTCCCTCTCCTCCCTTCCCTCTCCACCCCCCCCCTCCATCCCTCTCCACCTCTAAAGAAAAACATTAAAGGTTTATTCTTAACTTCTCAAGGAGTATTGAAAGAAATATTTGATGAGAGAGAGAGAGAGAGAGAGAGAGAGAGTTGATCAAGGAAGGATTAAAGCGGTAGTTTATCTTTCTGAGACGCCAAGGACCTTTACTATTACAGTGGGGGGAATATGTTTACGACTGGGGAGAAAACTTGTGTTGGTGGAGAGAAAATTTGTGTTGGTGGGGAGAAAATATTGTTGGTGGGGAGAAAACTTGTGTTGGTGGGGAGAAAACTTGTGTTGGTGGGGAGAAAATTTTGTATATGGGGAGAAAACTGTGTTGGTGGGGAGAAAATTGTGTTGGTGGGGAGAAAATTGTGTTGGTGGGGAGAAAATTGTGTATATGGGGAGAAAAATTGTGTTGGTGGGGAGAAAACTTGTGTTGGTGGGGAGAAAACTTGTGTTGGTGGGGAAAACATTGTGTTGGTGGAGAAAAAATTGTGTTGGTGGGGAGAAAACAATACTGACGGGCACACTTACGGTCTTAAAACCTATACCGACCTACACAGACCTACAGAGAGATCACACTGTAACCAAAATAATACCTGTACTTACCTGTACCATTCACTAAGGTGCAAATGACTGTACTAACACAACTGTACCTACTATGCCCGTACCGTAAACAAGAACACCCCTGTACTCACCTGTACCATTCACTAAGGTGCAAATGACTGTACCTGCAGCCAAACTTCTGTCTCATTAAGAGTTAAGTGGCGGCAGCAGCACTCTCACTGGGGCAGCAGGTAAGTGGAGGTAAATATTCACTTTATCAAGGCGGGATAATGAGACTAAGTCAAGTGCAGTGACGTCTGAGAGAGAGAGAGAGAGAGAGAGAGAGAGTCCTACTATCCTTCCATTCACCCAGCTTCAGAAAATATCAAATGCAACAAAATCCTACTCACATGATGGTCACGCTAGAGGAAGATCCATCGCCAACAGCATATTGCAGAGCGCCGAGCAATATTGCAGAGTATCGAGAGGCGAGTCAACACAGGAAGGAAAGACTGGAGGGGCCTTAATCCGCCTTGCAATATGGGTTCGTGGGCTCCAAGGTTGCAATATGGGTTCGTGGGCTCCAAGGTTGTAATATGGGTTCGTGGGCTCCAAGGTTGCAATATGGGTTCGTGGGTTCCAAGGTTGCAATATGGGTTCGTGGGTTCCAAGGTTGCAATATGGGTTCGTGGGTTCCAAGGTTGCAATATGGGTTCGTGGGTTCCAAGGTTGCAATATGGGTTCGTGGGTTCCAAGGTTGCGAGGGTTCCCAATGTTATAATGTAGAGTCTCTCTCTCTCTCTCACCTTCACTCAGGTATAATTAATGTATACCTACTTCAAGCTCACTGTTTACTTCCAAGTACAAGATGTTTACACTGAGCATTTCCCACCATGGATACTTAACTTTAATACATACATACATACATACATACATACATACATACATACATACAGAAGGGAAAACTATGTTAATGAAAGATGTTCAGTGGATTACACCTTTACAATATGGATGAGGGAGTGTGTGTATGATTATACCAGCTACACCTTCACAACTTCCTCCTACCCACACACACACCCACTGCCATCATCCTGCTACTACCCCCACACCCACTACTACATCCTTCTCTCCTACCCACACACCCACTACTACATCTTTCTCTCCTACCCACACACACACCTACTGCCATCATCCTGCTACTACCCACACACCCACTACTACATCTTTCTCTCCTACCCACACACCCACCACATGTAAACCACCCTCTCTATCACCACCACGCCTTCCTATCCACACCTTCCCATCCACACACCCCCCCAAGACCTCGAAAGTTTGCTTCATCTAGAGAATGTTAGGTTAGATTAGGTTAGCTTGATCCACTTACCAGGTGTTGTCATGGCGGCTTACCCCTCGTCTCACCTGAAACACAAGAACACAATATCAGATATGTACACACACACACAGAACACACAGAACACTATCTTAAACCAACCAAACAAGGAATCTCACTCGATGTATGTATGTATGTATGTATGTATCAAACAAGGAACTGGGATATTTGAAACACACTAAAGGATATACAGTAGAAGGGGTGTCGGATAGGGGAGTCGGAGAGGGAGATCGGAGTCGTAGAGGGAGGTCGGAGTCGGAGAGGGGTCGGAGTCGGAGAGGGATTCGGGTCGGAGAGGGAGGGAGGGGTCGGAGAGGGAGAGGGGTCGGAGAGAGGGGTCGGAGAGGGAGAGGGGTCAGAGTCGGAGAGGGTCGGGAGGAGGGAGAGGGGTCGGAGTCGGAGAGGGAGAGGGGTCGGAGTCGGAGAGGGAGAGGGGTCGGAGTCGGAGAGGGAGAGGGGTCGGGGTCGGATCTTTTTAAGCTTTCTCTGGGATTCAAGGTATAACGCCAGGCTGCAGGATATTCACAGCTGATTTGATACATTTTCTGAGTGTTGTGTCTCAGCTCACGGTTAGCTGGAGTTACTGCATCGACCCTGAGCAGAACTTGTTTATCACACACACACACACACACACACACACACACACACACACACACACTATACAAAGCTTTTAAAACGATCAAATGCAACCTTAGACACCCTAACGCTGCCTTTAATTAACTCAACCTAACCTAACCTAACCTAACCTATCTACCCTGGTCACTATCCCTGCAGACCCCTTCCCCTGCCACTACCACATCACCAATCACTTCCTCTGCCACTACCCCTGCCATTACACAGGCCACGTCCCCTGCCACTTTAAAATAAAAACAATCCCTGCAAACCACTACCCCAGCCACTACCCCTGCCCACTATCCCTTCCCACTTCCCGTACCACTACCACTTCCCTTGCCACTACCACTTCCCTTGCCACTACCCCTCACCAGGACTCACACTAACCAGCTGCGTGTGTGTATCTCCCGCTAACAACGAAATAACACTCTTGTTTACGAGATAACCAGGTGTTAGTGAGGTAGGTCCCCGCCACCCTCTCGCTAATATAACTTGAGCACATACTCACTTACCCGCCTCTGTTTCCCCCTGTCGCTAGGTACACCGAGTTGTCCGAACAGTATTACCTGAGAACCTTAACTCTGGGAATGGTTGAGTTAATTAATTAGTTACCGCTTATTAGTGTTAAGAGGACCGACACAGTCACCTCTGATAACTCACCGCTGTCAATATAATTAATTACAGGTGTGACAGGTTGAGTAATTCCCAGGTGGTGACAGGTACTGGACAAGGACGGCAGGAAGACGGAACACAGAGAGATAGACGGACAACGGAAAACTGTAGGAGGGAGGGGACAGAAAGACGGAGGGAAGGAGAGACAATAATAAACAGACAGATGGAGGAAACAACCGGAAAACGGACAGAAAACGGTAAAGACGGAAAAACGGACAAATGGACGGGAAAACGGACAGATCGACAGAAAAACGGACGAAACACTCTCCTAAAAACTCCTGCCCAGCAACCTCCAGCACCCACCTGGCCCGCAGCACCGTCCACCACCTGGCCCTCAGCACCGTCCACCACCTGGCCCTCAGCACCGTCCACCACATGGCCCTCAGCACCGTCCACCACATGGCCCTCAGCACAGTCCACCACATGGCCCTCAGCATCGTCCATCACATGGCCCTCAACCGGCCACACCTGGCCCCCAACACCGGCACCATAAAAGCCTCACACTCTATATAAATTCCGGCCCAGGAAGGTAAACTTTATTTACTCTCTGCCATTAATATTTTCCTCAATAAAATAGAGTGATTAACGTCTCTCCCACCCACCCTCCTCCCCGGCGGCGTGGGGTGGGGTGGCGTGGGGGGTGGCGTGGGGGTTGGGCTGGGGTGGGCTGGGCTGGGGTGGGGGTGGCTTAGGTGTGACGTGGTGTAATGTAGTGTGGCGTTTGGTGTTGCGTTGCATGGTGTGGTATAGGTGGGATGTGATGTACAGTAGAGTGGTGTGGCTGTGTCGTGGTAATGGTGTGGTGTGGCGTAGCGGACACCAACACTACATGACTAGTCTAATGTATTTTTTCAGTAGTAGCGTGTGTAAAAAAAAAGCTTTGTTGAATATAGAAAACTCGTAGATACAAAATGCACTTCTGAACCCCCCAAAAGCCAATTCAATTACCACAAAAGACACTTCATTTGAGATATATGGCAGTTTATTTAATACAGAGGGGTTATTTCTTTAAGATAAAACACATTACTTAACATAAAAGACCCTGTAATTAAACACAAAAGACTATTTAATGCAAAAGTAAAGCGACATCAAGGCACAGACGAAGTTGCAACACAAAAGCCTCCGTACCTGAGACACAGAGAAGCGGAAACTGGAGAGACAAGTTTAAAAGGCTATTATCCCGTGTCTTAATTAAGGCTTTATCTTACCTGTGTACGTGTTAATGATGCATGTGTGTGTGTGTGTGTGTGTGTGTGTCCACCTCCAACAACACTCACGTCCCCTCCTTCCAAATACACCAACACCTAACGTCCACAACACCACCACCAGCGACCTCTCCACCCCTCCCACATCACCCAACTTTCTTCCCACCCCACCTACCTTTCCCACCAACCCCCCCTTCCCAACCCACCCACCCACCCACCCACCCCTAACCCACCCCTTCACCATCCCCCTCCCACCCCTCACCACCACCCAGCCCACCCCTCACCACCACCCAACCCACCCAGCCCACCTTCCTACAGACAATATAAAGTAGAGGGGAAGTAAAACAGTAAGTCTCCAGGCCTCTCACCGCCCGACACTTCCCACCAGGGGAAAAACAAGTGCTGTGGTAAGAATGGACGGCGCAGGTGTGGGTGGTTGGAGGTAGTGTGAGTGTTGGAGGGAGGTGGTGAGTGTGAGTGTTGGGGGCAGGAGAGTGGAGGTGGAGTGTGAGTGTTGGGGGTGGTGGTGAGTGTGAGTGTTGGAGGGTGGTGGAGTGTGAGTGTTGGAGGTGGAATGAGTGTTGGGGGTGGGGGGTGGGGGGGGTGGTGGGGGTGGTAAATGGGGTAATGGTATAGTCGTGTGTGTGTGTGTGTGTGTGTCTGTGTGTGGTGATGATTTTCTTGGCAATATTACACCACAACCACCACCACCACCATCATCATCATCACCAACATCACTACACACCACCAGAGAGAGAGTATGGCCCCTCACCACCACCTACAGTTCCTGGAAGAAGACTGAGGCTATGAATAATTAATCCAGTTTGCTATGTCATTTCACCAGCACACGTCCATACAGAGACTAGGGTACAGTACTCACCATTGGCGGGGTATGGAACCTAGCCTAGCCAAGCCTAACCTAACCAAACCAAACCTAACCAAACCAAACCTAACCTAACCTAACCAAACCTAACCTAACCTAACCAAACCTAACCTAACTCTAACGTTCGCCTGCCGTAACTTATAAACGTTTTTGTAGCGTAACCCCTATAAACGTTCGTCTGGCGTCAATCTTACACACGTTGGTCACTACTTGGGGTGGGTGGGCGGGGGGAGAGGAAAGGGGTACGAACGACAGGCGCTGGTGATTGCCCTCGGTGGCGTTAGACAGGCCAAGGGAGAGAGTGATAGGGCCAGACGCCTTCATCAGGGAACGACGACGTGTATGGCGGTGTTAATCTATCTCTTGGCACCTCACCTGACACACTTAATCCTGCCTCCACGCCCTCCCCCCACCACGCCTCCTTCCCTACCCTCCCCACGCCTCCTTCCCTCCCTCCCTCCCTCCCCACCCGCCTCCTTCCCCTACCCTCCCACGCCTCCTTCCCTCCCCACCCCCCCTCCTCTCCCCCCACCACGCCTCCTTCCCTACCTCCCACGCCTCCTTCCCTCCCACGCCTCCTTCCCTCCCTCCCACGCCCCTCCTCCATGCCCCTCCCCCCACCACGCCTCCTTCCCTACCCTCCCCACCTCCTTCCCTCCCCACCCCCCTCCCTCCCATCCTCCTTCCCTCCCTATGCCTTCCTCACTCCTTTTCTCCCTCTCCCTTCCTCCCCACGCCTCCTCCCTTCCTCCCCACGCCTCCTTCCCCCTCTCCTCACTCACCACACCTCCTTCCTTCCCCTTTCCTCACGACTTCTTCCCTCATTCACGACGACCAAATCTCTCCGTCAATCCTGTCTGTTTATCAAGACGGTCACAGTGTCAGTCTGTATGTCAGTCAGTCCCTGGTGGTGAGAGCCAGGTCATGGTGATGTACTAAGATCAGAAGTTCAAAGATGACACGATATTTTTTTTAGAACGTGTGTGTGTGTGTGTGTGTGTGTGTGTGTGTGTGTGTGTGTGTGTGTGTGTGTGTGTGTGTGTGTGTGTGTGTGTGTCCAAAAAATCCAGGTGTGTTGAGGAGAGTTATAGGTAAGTCATGACCCCATTTCTATACCCTGCCTACAATAAGCATCCATAACTTTACAACATTATATGAACAAGTTATAGTTTCAAACATTATTGTAACCACTGTATCTATTGTTCAGGTGGAAAGTTTGTTGTTGATAATGAATAAAACTGTGTTACCTGTATGTGGGGTATTTTGCAGTTACTTAATGGATTAGAATTTATCGTACATTAATTTCTAGGCACAGACAGACAGACAGACAGGACACAGACAGACAGGACACACACACACACACACACACACACACACACTGTTCCCAAACCAGTATACAGCCAACTTTGGACCCCTGTTATGACCCTCTGATCGTCCATCACGGATCCACACCTTCAACACGAGTCAAAACATCATTTAACATATATGGGGGAAACTCAGTGGCTGAATGAAGGAGTTCGTCCTGGGAAACACAAGGCAAGTCGAACATATAAGATCTAGAATTCTAGATCGTACTGGGAGACACATTATAGTAAGAATTGATGAAATGGTGTTGTTCTTCCTGGGAAACACAAGGTAGAAGCCCCAGAGGCATTGGAAGGTAATCAATATACACCGTATTGGAAGCCAATTCGCCCATCACCAGGTATTTGTATGTAAATTGCTGTTGACTCCCGATGTGTGTTGTGGCCACCGGCAGGTGTTATATTGTGGCCACAACACCTGAGTAATCCGGACACGTGTTAAGTAGGTGTTATACTGCGACTTTAACACCTGAGTGATCCGGACAGGTGTTGAAGCAAGTGTTATATTGTGGCCTTAACACCTGAACGAACAGGACAGGTGATGAAGCAGGTGTTACAATTAGCTGAATAAGCAACAAACAACATTGAGAAAACTAAACAAATATACAACAAATAAGTAAAAACAAAGTTAAAATCAATATAAAAACAAAATATGAAAGTGAGATATAACCGTAAATGTTGTTATAGGTCATTAATTAAGGACACGCATCGATGTTTATGTCTAATGAGGGCGGCAGCTGTGTCTCCCTCCACCAGATGGCAGCACCAGTGATCAAGTGCCCTCTATTATACGGGGTCATTCTCGTTCTTTTCTGCCTAGATGAGGGTTAATTACTTACTACACGGCGAGACAAGGCCCTTTGGTGAGTGTTAAAGAAGTCGGTAAAATTGACACACACACACACACACACACACACACACACACACACCTCAGACAGACAAATACACACAAAACCATACACGTACAGACAGAAAGACACACAGACAGACAGACACTTCCTCCTCCACAACGGTTCATAATTACAAGGGGGACGTGACACCCAACCATAACGATAAGGAAACCTAACCTAACCTAACCTAACCTAACCTAACCTAACCTAACCTAACCTAATCTCCTCTAATCTAACAGTGTAAACCATCCACCTGAGAAATAAAACAGAGGCCCTCAACGTCAGGTTCCATCGCCTAGGGAAGAAGGTTTGGGACAAGCTCCTGGACGACCCTCACAGCCCAGACCACCTACGCAGGGAAGACATCAACGGAGGGAGACCCCACGCCTGGTGAGTCTGCCCGCACTACAACAACCCAACCCGTGACCCATCTATGTCAGCCACAGTGATCCACCTTAGATTAAAACTTAGATTATATAAGTTCACATTTAACAAGTCACAATCTACTGAGTCCATAACATAATACAGTATAAGATTTTAATAAACATGTAATTATAAAATCAAATTAGTCAATGTCTACCAAAGTAACCAGTGTACAACCTCATCCTTAATCCTAGGTTAGCTTAGTTAGTCAACAAACTCTGTAATATGTAAAACAAGGGGTGTCGTCCCCTTCTGTTCAACCCATTAAACCCCGTTTCCAACCTTTCCTCCCACGACTATCTAACCTAACCTAACCTAACCTAACCTAACTTAACTTAACCTAATCAAATCTAAGTCCTTCAGCGTGTTAAGAAAATATATACTATAAACGAGAGAGAGAGAGAGAGAGAGAGAGAGAGAGAGAGAGAGAGAGAGAATACCACGTCGCCATAATTGCTTTTATTAAGTATTTACCTCCCGCCGCCTCTGCAGTACCATGTATTGATCTGACCTGTGGTGTGTCTGTTTGTCAGTATCTCCCTGTTTGTTTGTTTGTATGTCTTCCCCAGTGTCTGTGTTTGTTTGTCTGCCCCTGTGTCTGTTTGTTAGTCTGTCCCTGTGTCTCTGCCTGTGTTTGTCTGCCCGTATGTCTGTTTGTATGTCTGCTTGTGTCTGTGTATTTGCATGTGTTTGTATACCCATGTGTCTGTGTCTCTGTCTGTCTGTCCGTGTGTCTGTAGAAATCGAAGCCAGGAGTCGAAACCATGAATTAAATCCAAGGGGGGAGGGGGGAAGGCGGGAGGGAGGAGGGGGAGGCTGGAGGGGAGAGTGGGGGAGCAGGGAAGGGAAAGGAGGGAGGAGGTAGAAGGAGGGGGTAGGAGGGGCAGTCTTCACATAGCCACCATCAAGGGAAGGGGTTTGAGGGGGTTTGAGTGGGCGGGGGAGTGGGTGTGGTGTGGGTGTGGGGTGTGGGGGTGGTGATACATGGACCGCTACAGCCAATCTCGGCCTGGTCTTAACGCCGCACTTAGCCAATTTGTGGCCAATTCAGAGTCAATAGTGGCCATTGTAGGGCTAACAATACACTACTTGGCCAGCGGGGATGAATATGTCTGAGAAGGTTACGGAGGGCGGTGAGGAAGGTGAGGGCGGTGAGGAAGGTGAGGAAGGTGAGGAAGGTGAAGAACTCCTTCCCTCTTACCTACCGGGCCCACTGTACCGCTGTAACATTGTATAAATCATCTTACTGGTCCACACCAAGACCACAATGAGACCACGCCAAGACCACACACCAAGACCAAACCATGACCAAATGACGACCACATAACCTTGCCAAGACCAATGTAAGACCACATTATGAACACCCCCAAGACCGTGTTCAGGACGTGTTCAGGAGAGGGAGGGGGGGGGGACAAGAGATAGAAGAGTAGGGAAAAGAAGGAGAAATGACCTGATAGGGGAGGAGAAGGGAAGGTGAGAATAATAAGAGGTAATAATAAAGTAATAAGACAACTGGATGATAAAGGTGATGAGAAACAAAACACAGAGAGACAAGAAGGGCCGACAGACCTCCGCAAATGAGTTATTAATCGGAAAAGTTTGGCTGAGGATGAGGGTGGACGATGTGAGGAAGAGAGAGGAGGAGGAGGAGGAGGAAGGAGAGGAGAGAGGAGGAGATGGAGGAAGAAGGTGGAGGAAGGAGGTGGAGGAAGGAGGAGGTGGAGAGGAGGAAGAAGAGGAAGGTGAAGGGTGAAAGGAGATGGATGAAGAGGTGAAACACACACACACAACACACACACACACACACACACACACACACACACACAGATAAAAATCAAACACAAAACAAAACCCTGAAAATACACAAAAACAAAAATTACCTAAACAAACACAACAACCCCCCCCCCACAAACACTTCAACACTTTCACAAACAACAACACAAATAAACACCCATAAATCAAACACAAACTTTACTTAACAAACGAGATACAAAATGCAAAGCAAACATATAAAAAAAACACAGCCATAAAACACGCAGGAAATTCACCAAGAAAAGAGATTTACCAAACAAACAAACACTGGTGAAATTGGGTTCGCACTTAACCAAACACGGATGGTGAAATGGACTAACGAACACACACACTCACACTCACACACACACACACACACTCACACACACACTCACACACTCACACACACACACTCTCACACACACACACGAAATTCCAGAGACACAAGTGGTGGATATTGGACAGTAATTGGTGCATTAACAGGTGATGAGTAGAGTAGAGTAGAGTAGAGTAGAGTAGAGTAATTCTTATTATTATTATTGTTGTTGTTATGTTTGCAGTTGTTGTTGTTGTTGTTGTTGTTATTGTTATTGTTGTTGTTGTTGTTGTTGTTTTTGTTGTTGTTATTATCATCATCTTAAACCTAAACATGTTATGATCTATAAACTATTTCAGGATTAAACCAAAATAGTTTTCCTCGGCAGGGATGCAGAGTTTAAACCTTCGGGGATAAGCTGAGTCACATAGTTTAAAGCTTAAGTATCCCTCGTCCTCTATAATAAGCTAGTTTATTCCCTGAGCTTGAATAGTTTAATAGGCTGTGTAAACTAATAGGTCCTTTATGTTAAGGGGCTGTGTGTGTGTGTGTGTGTGTGTGTGTGTGTGTGTGTGTGTGTGTGTGTGTGTGTGTGTGTGTGTGTGTGAAGGTAAACTAGTTTGATTTCACTTAACCTAACGTAACCAAACCAAACCTAGCCAAACAGGTAATATGTTAAGTATCTGCTGTCCACAATATTATACCTGTATAATTACTTGTACAAATGACACCTCAATGATCATAATCCGTTCTCTAAGGCTAATTACTCGCCACCTATGGTTATTCAAGGTCACTTTTTGGTGTTTACGTGTTATTCTGGATGTAATTAGGTAGTTAGGCTCATTAAATTCGTTCAAAATCTCATTATGTGTACTGTTCAACATGATGATTAACCCCCCAGAGGAATAAAAGTGAACGAGCATCACTGAATCGTCTTGTGAATAAACTAATTTCAGTAAATTAAGGAAATAATCAATTAACGAACACAAAATAAAACAAGTGAATAAATTTGTTTGATCTTGAAAATAAAATAAAATTACCGTCCCAACTATTCCTAAAATTAAACTAGATTAAGTTTTACAAGACACGGTACAATTTGTGTAGTCTTCAGGCCAAACTAGATTTATCCAACACGAACAGTACAGTGTTATCCCCGTACAGCCTCTGAAGTAAAGCTAGTTTTATTGGTACACTATATAATAAACCAGTTTAAGTCACTGTATTACCGCTTGTGTGGACGCCGGACAAAACTAGTTTAGTCCATAAGAGAAGAGGAGTAACGTCACCCACGTGAATAAACAGGTTTAGCGGCAAAAGACCTACAATGTAAAAGTGAGGAGTAATCTAGTTTTACCACAGTCTATAAGATTAAATTAAACTACTTCCAGCTCATGAATATAACTATAATAAACTAGTTTAGCCGATGAACTCCGGGATAATCTTGTTTAGCTCCGATACACAGACACACCGTAAGCTAAACGAACTGCTTTTATCAGAATAGAGAGTCACAGTAAACTAGTTTTGGCAGAACGAAGGAGGTGCAGGAAATCATATTAGTCAGAATTGGGACACGTCAAGGGTATAAAAAAACTACTTTAAGCAGAAGAAAAAAAGAAAAAATACTTTAGCCAGGAAAAAATTAAAATAAATTAGTTTACTCAAAATGAAAGACTCAGTAAAATATTGAAGATTAGGAATGCTAGAATAAACTTTGTCAGTTTTTAGACGGGAGAATACTCTCATTTAATCGGTAAAACCAATATGAGAATAAATAAACAAATTCACTCCCTAAGAACAGAGAACGCCGAAATAAACGAATTTAATCTGAATACTGAATTTGTTTTGGCAACACGAAAAAAAAAACGTATAAACTCATTTTGTTAGATTAGACATGCCGGAAAAAACTCGTTTACTTAAAATGAAAGAGAAACGCGGTATTGTCGTCCCCGGAGTAAACTAGTTCGGGCCGCTACCAGAGTTATAATATATAATCTATGGCAACGTAATTTAACGGCCCACTGGCAAGGAGGTAGGTAAGGGGTGTGGGGAGGGGAGGGGAGGGGAGGGTAAGTTCTGTGAGGGGAGAGAAGCGGGGAGAGAAGCGTGGGGTGTCGTGTAGGAAGGGAGGGAGGGAGGTTATCACTGGGATGGGTGGGGAGGGGAGGGAGAGAAGCAAGGGATAGAGGAACGGAGAGGAGAAGAGGGTGGCAAAGAGGAGGAGGAGGAAGCCGATAACAGAGACGTGGTCGGAAGGAGGAAGAGAGGAGAGGAAAAGAGAGGAGGATAGGTGTTTGGTAGGTGAGGAAAGATAGGAAAAGTTAGAGGAGAGGGAAGAAAGGATGAGGTAGAAGAGGGGGAAGAAAGGGAAGAGGGAAGAGAGGGAGAGACTAAGGGTCGAGGTTTAATGAACTGAATATTTAACTTAACTCATAATAACTCGTCGCCTTTACACCAAATTCATTATAACTTGCGCGTCATAACACAGCAACTTGTTGTAACTTTACTCATAACACCGAAACTATTTATAATTTGCTTCACAACACAACCGAATCATGATAACTTGTGTCACAACACAACCAGATCATGATAACCTGCATCATTACGACAACAAAACATTGGCCAATCACGAACTAGTACGCAGTGACGTCATATGTATACACACCTACCACCTGGGTCACAATGACGTCACACCACAACACTAAAATCAATACATCAGGATCCGTGACAAGACATAACTAATGACGTAATGGGGAAATATTTACCTGACCGATGATGACGTCAGAGAATCAATAAGTAATGATGACGTCAGAGAATCAATGAGTAATAATGACGTCAGAACATCAATAAGTAATGATGACGTCAGAACATCAATAAGTAATGATGACGTCAGGGCAGCAGCAGGTGAATCAAATCACAATAAGTTAGGTTGTGAACAGGTGCCGGGTCGTGTACCAATTAACGGAATGTGGCACTACACCACCACCTGTTCATGACCTGGTAACCCACATACAGCCTAGAGTCATGACCTGGTAACCTGGCGACCCACATCGTCTAGGGTCATGACCTGGGACCTGGTGATTTACTTGTCTCATTCATCAACGTTATCTCAAACTTTCACCTCGCTGGGTCACCGAAAATTCGCCATCCTCCTTTCATTTATTTAAACTTTTATTGAAATTCTTGTCTAAACTCTCACTCAAACTTCTATTAAAACTATCATTCAATACTTTCATTTTGATTGAACTAAATCTTTCACGAAAACCCCCCTAAAACTTTCACCTTAACATCCCCTAAAACTTTCACTTAAACTATCTTAAAACTTTCACCTAAACATCCCTTAAAATTTTCACTAAAATATCGTAAAACTTTCACCTAAACAGCCCTTAAAACTTTCACCAAAACATCCCTTAAAACTTTCACCAAAACATCCCTTAAAACTTTCACCTCAACATCCCTTAAATGTTTTACCTAAACATCCCCTAAAAACTTTCACCTAAAAATCCCTTAAAACTTTCAATAAAACATCCCTTAAAACTTTCACCAAAACATCCCTTAAATCTTTCATCAAAACATCCCTTAAAACTTTCACTAAAATATCCCTTAAAACTTTCACCAAAACATCCCTTAAAACTTTCACCAAAACATCCCTTAAAACTTTCACCAAAAACCTTAAAAAAATCACTTTAAAACTATCTTGGCTTTAGCTTGTGTTTACTCAATCAACCAACGTAAATAACAAACCTTTGACCGTCACTGGCAAGAAAATCACCCACACTTCTCAAAAGATTAATGGAAAAAAAATAAGAAGATTCGGTGATTGAAGTGATTTTCTCAACACTAAAAGTAATTGTTTCCCATTAACATATTTATTCCTTAAGTAACCAATCTTAAATTATAATACTGTGTTGGTATGCACATTATGCCCGCTTGAAGAAATAATACTATGCCTGTGATTCCTAAATTGATGTTGGTATGCACATTATTATGCCCCCTTGAAGAAACACGAACTACAAAACAGACGGACTAATGTAGATACAGAAAGACGCAGATTGACTCGTGTTTGGAAGTTACAGAAAAACATACGATACAAAAAATGAAAGAAAAAGTCTAAAAGAAGTGGAAGAATAAAAAATAAAATAAAAAATCTTGGATATGAAAAAATAAATAAATAAATAAATTAGTTTTAAGACTTCACTATTACCTTCAAAAGCCTCAAATACTTAAAAAAAAATAGAAAAAACTTGGGAGTAAAAAAAAAAGAATTAAAAAAGGTAGGAAATTTTGTCCTATAAACAAGAACAAAATATCCAAAATAAAAAATCCCCCCAAAAGACCCACCTGACCTAAAAAAAATTCCAGTGTGTAAAACTTGTCCCAGAATTTAACAAACTATACAACAGGGAAATTTAAAGCGGGGATATATATTTTCCTGAGCTATTTCCTGAACTCAAAACGGAAGAGTTGTATTTCTGGTCTAGCTTTTGTTTAATGATTCAGCGCCAGGGTTTTTTTAACGTAAATATAAGAGCTTAAGACTATTTTTCAGAACTTTCACTTAAGGGTTTTGGGTTTTTCCTTTCACTTAAACTTTTAACTTTTATTTAAACTTTCACTTAAACTTTCAACTGTTATCTAAATTTTCATCTCAAGCTTAATATTTAAACTCGTCCAAACTTCAAATTTTCCTTCACTTATAACTAAACTTTTCTTTTAACATTTCGACTAAGCTTTCACTAAAACTTTCACTGAAACTTTCACCTAAACTTTCACCTACACTTTCCCCTAAACTCTCACTGAAACTTCCACCTAAAATTTCACCTAAACTCTCACTGAAACTTTCACCTAAACTTTCACTAACACATTTTATATTTAGAGAGAGTTACATCACCTGGTATTACAGCGTTTTAATATGTCTTTGCTAACTGTATTATAACATCAGTTTGGAGCTTTGATTAAAAAGTGATGAGACATTACCTGCTGTTGTTCTCTGAAGTTGGTTTAAAAAGATTTTAATAGAAAAGTAGATCAATTTATACCATTATATCCAGCGATGGTTGTACTTAGTAGTAGGGAGGTGTGAGAGTACACACACACACACACACACACACACACACACACACACACAGGTCAAAGGTCAACATTCAGTTAGCAGAATTACGTTTCCACGCTCGTATAGTGATTATTAAAAACTTCGTCACCCGCACGTCGGCGCCACCAGCAGGAGCGCTCAGTGACAAGAGGCTGAATCCAACATCCATTTTTAATATCATATCCCCAGGTTGGTCAATGCCTCCGTTAAACCATCCGGAATTAGTATTTGGCTTTAAATTCCGGGTTCCATTGCGTCGGAAGTAAAAAAAAAAAAAAGAGAGAGAAAATTAAGAAAATTAAATTGGAGTTCTATTCAGGGCATTGCTGTCCACCCAAATACTTAAGTTTAGACGGAGTATTATCGTGTATGATCGTCCGAGCGGCATACACGGATTACTAGTGCTGGTGTATGCCGCCAGAGGGAAGGGGATGGGTAGGGATGATGGGGATGGGTAGGGATGATGGGGGATGGGTAGGGATGATGGGGGATGGGTAGGGATGATGGGATGGGTAGGGATGATGGGGGAGGATGATGGGGGATGGGTAGGATGATGGGGATGGGTAGGATGGTGGGGATGGGTAGGGATGATGGGGGGATGGGTAGGGATGATGGGGGATGGGTAGGGATGATGGGGATGGGTAGGGATGATGGGGGATGGGTGGGATGATGGGGGATGGGATGGGGGATGGGTAGGGATGATGGGGGATGGTAGGGATGATGGGGGATGGGTGGGGATGATGGGGGATGGGTAGGGATGATGGGATGGGTAGGGATGATGGGGGATGGGTAGGGATGATGGGGGGATGGGTATGGGGATGATGGGGGATGGGAGAGGGATGATGGGGATGGGTGGGGATGATGGGGATGGGTGGGGGATGATGGGATGGGTGTAGGGATGATGGGGGGATGGGTAGGATGATGGGGGATGGGTAGGGATGATGGGATGGTATGGATGATGGGGGATGGAGTGCAGGGATGATGATGGGGGATGGGTAGGATGATGATGGGGGATGGGTAGGGATGATGGGGGATGGGTAGGGATGATGGGGATGGGTAGGGATGATGGGGGATGGGTAGGGATGATGGGTGATGGGTAGGGATGGGTATGATAATGATGGTGGGTATTTGTAATCGAGTCATCTACTCATGTACACCACCACTACCAACCCTGTACACCACCACTACCAACCATGTACACCACCACTACCAACCATGTACACCACCACTACCAACCATGTACACCACCACTATACACGCACACCACCACCACTCATGTACACACAGTGGGAGGTTCCGGGAAGCCCACACGTACACATCGCTTGGCTCTCTCATCCCTGTACTGGAATTGGAATCCGGGAATGTTGGAATAGTGCCAGGAGACGCCAGCCGTGCGTTGTTGTTGTTGTAGTTGTCGAATTCTGGTGGTAATGTTGTTGGGAGGAGGAGGAGGAGGAGGAGAGTTGGTGGCAGTGGTGGTAAAGCTGGTAATGATGTTGGTACACATGAGAGTATAGTTAGTACAGTGGTGGCACATAGGGTGGCAGCATTGGCACAGTTGGTGGAAATGACACATCTTGTAGAAGTGGTGACATAATTGGTGGCAGGGGCGGCATAGCTGGTGGTAGTGGCGGCACAGCTGGTGGCAGCGGCGGCACAGCTGGTAATAGTGGTGGTACAGCTGGTAATAGTGGAGGTACAGCTGGTAGCAGCGGCAGCACAGGTGGTGGCAATAGCGGCACAGTTGGTGGCAGTGGCGGCACAGCTGGTGGCAGCGGCGTGTATTGATCATGTTATGGTGAATGTTGCAGCGTGGGCCGCTTGTGTGTGTGTGTGTGTGTGTGTGTCACTCCACACAGGAAACAACTGTACAATATATTACTTGACCAATGAAAACTCAGAACAATCAGTGAGAGTAAATATTCGACCAATGAGAGAGTAGGAACGCCAACGTAAAAAAAATAAATAAAACACACATATCCGACAAATGAATATGTAGTAGCCAATGACCCTTCACCTTCACCTGTGACCTCTACCTTCAGCTGTGAGTTAGGTCATCAACTGTGACCTTAACCTTTGTTGTGGAGAACCTGACCTTCATCCACAGCCGTGTGTATAGAGAGGATATACACCACCCACACCCTACCCACCCTGATACACACCCACCCGCCCTCTAAGATATGTCCTCACATCCATCTACAAAAACACACACCCACACCCACCCACCAAAGCACACACCTACACCCATCTACCAAGACCCACACCCACATTCGTTCATCCACCCACCAACACACACACACACACACACACACACATCGTAATTCACATCCATTTTATATCTTGAAATGTCATAAAAATTAACTAAAATAAGCAATAAAAAAGATAAAAAGAAAAATAAGAAAAAAAAACACAATTCTCAACCAAAAATAAATACTCACACAACACTACACCACGATAATAAACCCTTTACTCTCTGTCAGTAGAAGAGTGACGTGTATAGAGCTTCTGACGCACCTACAAGACATATTAGACAATACAATAAATTAGCAGAGACAGTGAATAGATTGGAGCCATGGCCGAAATTAATTTATCTCCGTCAGTGAGTGAGTGAGTGAGTGAGTGAGTGAGTGAGTGTGTTAGTGAATATATGAGTTAGTGACTTATTTTTGGATCCAGTGAAATAAAAAACAAACAAAAAAGGACTCAGTAAAAAAACAGTGACGTCACTAAAGTTTAAAACAAACAGGTAGACTTTACACTGACACTGCTCCGTCAGAGTGAAGTAAAAATACCTTCTCTTCTCCCTCAGTTGGCGAGTGATAATGTCGTGCTAAATTTAGTCAGTATTATTGGTATTACTTGATTAATAATTATAAACAAAAGGAACAGGTGTGTGTGTGTGTGTGTGTGTGTGTGTGTGTGTGTCAGGGCAGGAACAAGTTGACAAGACAGTGAGGCTTCAGTCCACTTAATGTTCGATCCATCTCAAAGTTTGGGTTTGAAGCTCAGTGGTTCAGTTCACCTCAGGTAACACACGCGTGAGACCTTAATCGAATGACATGGTCGAAGAGGAGATTCGAAGCCCCGTCTCCCGTGAATGACATGAGCTGTGAACCAATGTCTCGTAAATTAGAACATGGGTTTATGAAACACTGGATGGCATTGAACTAAGTGGGATACGAACCTCTCCCCTCTCCTCCCCTTCCCCTTCCTTCCCCTCCCCCCCTCCCCTTCCCTCCCCATTCCTCACCTCCCCTCTGTCTTAGATTATCCAAAATACCTCGACCCATCGCGTCACTGAGCTAGAGAAAACGTGAATCTCCTTACAACTTTACCCCCAGAATGTGAAGTTGATTGTATAGTCAGCTTGAAAATCTCTCTCTCTCTCTCTCTCTCTCTCTCTGTTTCTATGTGCACTTGTTAATACATATCTCTTATTTATGTGTCTGTATTTCTAACTGTCTGTCTGTAGGTATAGCGGTTTATGTTTCTATCTATCTATCTATCTATCTATCTATCTCTAACACACACACACATACAAACACACACACACACACACACACGCGCATACACACACGACAATACTTACATTTTCTACAACTGTATCACTTTGGAATTTGAATCTTTCGTGTTATTTCAATTCTAAATTTAAATAGTGTTTGAGCGTCTAAAAAACATTGTTATCTATGTGATTATATTTACTGTAGGTTATCGTATGTAGCGTCTAAATGGTGGATAAGAGAGACTCGTAAAACGGGTCGGGTAGTCTCGTTCGTTTCTTGGGGAGCTACGGTAACGAGAGGGGGGGGAGGGGGAAGAGGGAAAGGAGACGGAAGGAGGAGGGGGGGAAGGGGAGGAAGAAGGGTGGGGGAAGGGGAAGAACAAGGGGGGGGGGGAAGGAGGAAGGAGGAGGGGGGGGAGAAGGAGGGGGAAGGAGGGAAGGAGGAAGGAAGGTGGAGAAAGGGATAGAAGGAGGAGGAAAAGGAGGAAGAGGGAAGGGAAAGGTGGAAGGAGAGAGTGAAGAGGGGCGAGAGAGATGGAGGAAGAGAGAGGGAAAGGGGAGGGAGGGAAAGGAGGAGGGAGGAAATAGGAGGGAGGAAAGGGGATGGGCGCTACTACTTCACGGGCACGATTTTTGAGATATCAAAATCTCATTTGCGGCAGTTTATACAGTGGGTCGGCTCTCAGCCCCATGGCCTGAGAGATACTGCTGGGGAGAGATAATGAGAGAGAACACACACACACACACACACACACACACACACACACACACACACACACATGGAGCGGCGGAGAAATATTCTTTTTATTTCTGTGAGGAGATAATGAGGGAAAGTAAACACGGGGTGGGAAGAGATATTTCTAGCGTGAGACACATAAAGGGGGGTGAACTGAGAAATAGTTTTGATGTGAGAAAGATAAGTTTGGACTGAGAGATACTGTATGGGAGGGGGGGAGGGTGATATTTAAGACGAGTAGTGATGATGACGACGAGATATTTCCTGAGATACACACACACACACACACACACACACACACACACACACACACACACACACACAGTGCGTGAGAGATATTACATAGAGACAAGCGAGAAATTACCTATCTTCCTGCCTTCATCTCTACCTTCTATCTCCATTTCCTTCAGTTACTTCGTCTTCCATTATTCCTACCTCAGATCCTTTTACCTAATAAGAAATTAATTAACCTGGAATCTTCTCAAAACGACGCTACCTGGATTTACTGTTACCGCTAATGGCTAAGTCCACAGCCCATTCAGGTTTAACCCCATTGGTCACACAGTTTTATTCCAGTGGTCAGTTGGTTTTAACCCTGGGGTCATTTAATCCAGTGTTAACAGAGGTTTTTTTTAATACAAAGGTCATTTAAGTTTGAGGGGTCAGAGAGAGAGAGAGAGAGAGAGAGAGAGAGAGAGAGAGAGAGAGGCAATATACACGACTCCTTGAAACGTATATAAATAACGTGGGCTTTATTAAAAACGGTTTGGCCTCAGCCTAGAATATTGGCGATATTTACCGGGTTGAGGGAGAGGGTCCAGCGCTCTCTGTACCTGAAACACTCAACTCCTATGTCGGAAACAGTGTATCAAAAACTCGGACAATATCACCGCACCTGATGAATCACCACTCTAGCTTATTTCATCTAAAGCTTAACCACCCTAACCTAACCTAACTTAACCTTACGCAAACCCAACCTAACCCAATCTAACCTGACCTAACTTCACTTAACCTCACGCTATCCTAACCAAACCCTACCCATAACCTAACCTAACCTAACTTAACCTTACGCAAACCCAACCTAACCCAATCTAACCTGACCTAACTTCACTTAACCTCACGCTATTCTAACCAAACCCTACCCATAACCTAACCTAACCTAACCTAACCTAACCTAACCTCTACACCCCCAAATAGTGTTAGGGTGCATGGTCAATCTTAGAGGTGAAATAAGGTGGGATAATAATGGTTAGTAATTCTTCAGGTGCTCAGGTAATTAAAAGGCTACAACTCCGTCTTGAACACGACAGGTGTGGTTAAAAGGCTAAAGGTTCATGCTGAATCACCTGTGGTAATTAGGAGTAAGGTGAACCAGGACACAGTTCAAATGGCCCCACTTTAAGGTCACACTCAACAGGTATTTAAAAGGTAAAGCCTCAAAGTTCATTATGATTGAAAGGTCAGTCACACTAATTACCAAAATGTCACTCAGGTAAATTTCCAACTTAATTACTAATGATATCCAAACAAGTAAACCTTCAAGTTAGGTAATGGCAAAATCTCGAGGACAACCCCTTCAAGGACGACTCCAAATGCTATCTGCTTCTCTGACTGGCGCCCATAACCTGAGTGTGCTACTGATGGCATATATTTCAAGCCCAGAAAATCACAATTAAATACAAAACAAATATTATTAATTAACCTTCACCTGAGAACGCCAGACTCTATGTCCGGCGTTCTCAGGTGGATAATAACGTCATGCGAGGCATTAGTCTACATAAGGGACCTAAATTACTACCTTGTGTTAATTAATTGGTGAAAACATAAAAAAAAAATGGTTCTTGTATAGCCCTGGAAGACTACTGAACCGACAAACACAATGGCTATATTTTTGTTATAGAATTTTTATGTTATATCAGTACAGCAATTTATAGCCATGAAGACAATATAATTCATAAAGTTATCCATAACATGTAAATAAAACATCAATCAAACACTGATATATACAGTATATGCCTGTATATATTTTGTATCTCTTGTCATAACAATGTATTACAAAATATCACATGAACAAAAATCATATTGTTTACCGGGAAAAAAAACTAGTTTGGCTTCCCTGAATATATAACCAAGAGTTTAATATTGCAACACAACTATCACCACCAACCAATAAGTTATGAACAGAATATGAAAATGACTTTGATGTAGGTAATTGATATCAAAGTAAAATAAAATAAAAATAATAATCTGACAATTTTGATTTACCTGTTTGAATACTACAGGTAACACAGGTAATAATATCAACGTTTAAAGTTATATTTTTTATATGGCCAACTCTACCCTCCACCCATCTCACGTGTTGAACTATTTACATTATTATAACTCTCAAATTATACACGTTTAATTCAGGTGTACAGATGGTCCCTGGATGCTTCACTTACAAATAATGGTGCGTCCCTAATGGTTGTTAAAGCCAGGTGAGCGTCATTGTGTTATTATCGCGTGTGTTATGGCACCTGAGGCCAAATTAGGATTTTTCACTCGATCTTCAAAACACTCAACGTTAAAATTACCATACAATTATCCCCTTTATGATCACTAGTTATGTAACAACACTGTTTATAATTCTCCCTTAGACGATATGTAAAGGTGTAGACCCATAATCAAGACCTGAGGCCTACAGGTAGGTGACGCAGATAGGTACACCTGGAGTAGAGACGTCATAGGGAGCAGGACAGGTAAGATCATTACATCTCAGGGCGCGCACACACACACACACACACACACACACACAAACACACACACACACTCATAAAGAGGCTGGCAGCACTGATGATCGTAATACTGGGGAAGTTTTACATACATATCGATGCAATAACGTATCCACGACGATGGGACTTTATGCACCATTGTCTGTGATATTTCCGGCAGTGGTGGTGGCGGTGGTGGATGCCTGAAAGTACCCGCAAGGTGTGTTGTTGGTGATGATGATGATGATGATGGTGATGGTGACACCTGTTGGTAATATCTCCCGTTGGTAACATTATTATCATCACCAATGACACTACCACCACAACCTGTAACGCTACCACTACCACCACAACCTGCAACGCTACCACTACCATCACAGCCTGTAACGCTACCACTACCACCACAACCTGTAATGCTACCACTACCACCACAACCTGCAACGCTATCACTACCATCACAGCCTGTAACGCTACCACTACCACCACAACCTGTAACGCTACCACTACCACCACAACCTGCAACGCTACCACTACCACCACAACCTATAACGCTACCACTACCACCATAAACATGTAACGCTACCACTACCACCACAAAATGTAACGCTACCACTTCCACCACAACATAGCCACTCACCACCACAGCCTGTAACGCTACCACTACCACAACAACGTAACGCTACCACTACCACAACCTGCAACGCTACCACTACCATCACAACATGCAACGCTACCACTACCACCCACTGTAACGCGACCACTACCACCACAACCTGTAACGCTACCACTACCACAACATGTAACGCTCCACCACAACATGTAACGCTACCACTACCACCACAACCTGTAACGCCACCACTACCACCACAACCTGTAACGATACCACTACCACCACAACATGTAACGCCACCACTACAACATGTAACGCTACCACTACCACCACAACATGTAACGCTACCACTTCCACCATAACATGTAACGCTACCACTTCCACCATAACATGTAACGCTACCACTACCACCATAACATGTAACGCTACCACTTCCACCATAACATGTAACGCTACCACTACCACCAACATGCCTACCACTGCCACCTACCTGCAGCTACCACTATCATCACAACCTGTAGCTACTACCACCACAACCTGCAACGCTACCACTACCACCACAACCTATAACTACCACTACCACCATAACATGTAACGCTACCACTTCCACCATAACATGTAACGCTACCACTACCACCACAACATGTAACGCTACCACTACCACCACAACCTGCAACGCTACCACTATCATCACAACCTGTAACGCTACCACTACCACCACAACCTGCAACGCTACCACTACCACCACAACCTATAACGCTACCACTACCACCATAACATGTAACGCTACCACTTCCACATAACATGTAACGCTACCACTTCCACCATAACATGTAACGCTACCACTACCACCATAACATGTAACGCACCACTTCCACCATAACATGTAACGCTACCACTACCACCTGTAACGCTACCACTACCACCACAACCTGCAACGCTACCACTACCACCACAACCTGCAACGCTACCACTATCATCCAACCTGTAACACTACCACCACCACCACAACCTACAACGCTACCACTACCACCACAACCTATAACGCTACCACCACCATAACGTAGCTACCACTTCCACCATAACATGTAATGCTACCACTACCACCACAACATGTAACGCTACCACCACCACAACCTGCAACGCTACCACTACCACCACAACCTATAACGCTACCACTACCACCATAACATGTAATGCTACCACTTCCACCATAACATGTAACGCTACCACTTCCACCATAACATGTAACGCTACCACTACCACCACAACAGGTAACGCTACCACTACCACCACAACATGTAACTACCACTACCACCAAACCTGCAACACTACCACTATCATCACAACCTGTAACGCTACCACTACCACCACAACCTGCAACGCTACCACTACCACCACAACCTATAACGCTACCACTACCACCATAACATGTAACGCTACCACTTCCACCATAACATGTAACTACCACTTCCACCATAACATGTAACGCTACCACTACCACCATGTAACGCTACCACTTCCACCATAACATGTAACGCTACCACTACCACCACAACATGTAACGCTACCACTACCACCACAACATGTAACGCTACCACTACCACCACAACCTGTAACGCTACCACTTCCACCATAACATGTAACGCTACCACTATCATCACAACCTGTAACGCTACCACCACCACCACAACCTGCAACGCTACCACTACCACCACAACCCAACGCTACCACTACCACCATAACATGTAACGCTACCACTTCCCATAACATGTAACGCTACCACTACCACCACAACATGTAACGCTACCACTACCACCACAACCTATAACGCTACCACTACCACCATAACATGTAACGCTACCACTACCACCACAAAATGTAACGCTACCACTTCCACCACACCGTGCAACATTACCAATAACAACATAACCACCACCACCACCACCACCACCACCACTACCACTACCACCACCACCACCACCACCCCACAAGGAACATGCAGTCTCGTCAGCCTACTCCTATGTGAATAACAAGTAACTCGCTCTTCATCACACGTCACCACTCGCAAGAAAACACTTCACAACATTTCAAAGTCCAAAACGAAAAAGGAGAAAAAAAATACATAGTTCAGACATCATGGTACTCCGACCTTCATATTTTTCAAGATTTTGTGATACAGAAATTATATCATTTAAGGCTTATGTCAGGGAGGGGGTCGGTTAAAGTGCGTGTGTGTGTGTGTGTGTGTGTGTGTGTGTGTGTGTGTGTGTGAATCTCTCATACGCTTCCATAAATAAGGTCAAACAATTTATACCTTCTCTCCCTATCGCTCTGACCTGACTGACGGCATCCTATCCTGGTGAAAAAACAAAAATATAACTGAATTTCGAAGAGTAGGATAGGCAAGGCGGAGGATATTAATCTTGTTAGGGATTATGTCTATCCTGGTACAGCGAACTTAGTTGGGCAGAGTTAACCTGGGAGAAAAAATAAAACAAAAACAAGACTTTTTTTTTCAATCACAGGACTGACGTGGGATCAACAGACTTAAACTGGAAAAAAAAAATCACGATTACATTTTTATCGCAGGACTGACGAGAAATTGGCAGAATTACACTGGGAAAAAGAAAGACGTAAGTTTTTAATAATAGGATAAACGAGGAGGTAAAAAATGTCCTGGCGAGCGCTTTAGGTTATTAGAGAAGAAAATGCATAATGCTGGTGTTTTTATTCCCAGTATTAATACAGCCTCGTGTTTACCAATCTCTGATGATCAACAAACTTAAGGTAAAAGTTTACTGAGAGAGACGCTATTTTTACGTGTGTGTGTGTGTGTGTGTGTGTGTGTGTGTGTGTGTGTGAGAGACGCTTAAAGTAACAAACATCGAACATTTGTCATCACAATATACCTGACTTTCCTAATCAGCACACCTCTGGCAACCACCATTACCACCACATCACCACCACCATCATCATCACTATACATTAGGCAACCGGTCATCAATATACATCAGACAACCACCATTATCGTATACAAATGGCAACCACCCCTACTACAAACACACACACACACACAGACACAGGAAGCCATAATAATTATACATCTGGCAACTGTCATGACCTATAATCATCGTACATACACCATCCATCACCTTGGCAAAAAAAAAAAAAAAAAATCACCCAAAAAAATCCCTCAGCAGCCAGACCGAATTTACCAATCAGGGTTTACATTTACCTAATTGGGTTACATTTGCCAAAGTGATTTACATTTGCCTAATTGGTTTACATTCCCGAAATTGGCAGGAGGCGAGCGTACCAACCCAGCAAAATACACTTAAATTGCTCGCCATTTGTGCTGCTTCTAGTAAACAACTTCCTCAAACGACTCGAGTAAAAATATTAGCCTTTGGAAGCTACTGTATATAACATTCTATAACCATTCTATATATGACAACTTTATATATAAATTAATCCTGGATGTATATTATAAAAATTAGTAGAGCAATACGAACTAGAATATAATTAAAATAAGAAATAGATGATAAAGTTAAACCTTAATTGATAAATCCAGCTACCTTGACCCATTATATCCTAACCTAACTTAACCTAACCTACCTTGACCCATTATATCCTAACCTAAGTTAACCATTAATTGATAACTACCTAGACCCATAATATCCTATCCTATCCTAACCTAACCTAACCTAACCCAAATCCTAACTCATTACTCATTCAAAATCCCATGCCAATCCTAATATAACGAAAGTAATATCCTTAATCCTAAAATCTCCTTAATCCTATATATAAAATCCTTAATCCTATAAACCTCCTTAATCCTATATATAACCTCCTTAATCCTATAAACCTCCTTAATCCTATATATAACATCCTTAATTCTATAAACCTCCTTAATCCTATATATAACCTCCTTAATCCTATAAACCTCCTTAATCCTATATATAACCTCCTTAATCCTATAAACCTCCTTAATCCTATATATAACATCCTTAATCCTATAAACCTCCTTAATTCTATATATAACATCCTTAATCCTATAAACCTCCTTAATCCCATATATAACATTCTTAATCCTATAAACCTCCTTAATCCTATATATAACATCCTTAATCCTATAAACCTCCTTAATCCCATATATAACATCCTTAATCCTATAAACCTCCTTAATCCTATATATAACGTCCTTAATCCTATAAACATCCTTAATCCTATATAATACTTAATCCAATCCTAACCAAACCTAACCTAACCTATCCCCTATCCCATTCAATCCTACATTACGCCCATCCCCAACTTAATCTAACCCTCGACTTTAGTTACTATGGCGGTTCAATGTATATTAAGAAGCCTGGACCACATACACCAGTGGTCCCTCCCGTGTGTGTGTGTGTGTGTGTGTGTGTGTGTGTGTGAGTGAGTGTGTGTGTGTGTGTGTGTGTGTGTGTGTGTGTGTGTGTGTGTGTGTGTGTGTGTGTGTGTCTGTGTCACCTATAATGATGCTTCAAAAGGTCACATAGGGTTAATATTCTTTTCATGGTCAATAATTATGAAATTCGTAACCAAACCCAACCTAATCTAATCTAACCTAACCTAACCTAACCTAACCTAACCTAACCTAACCAAACCTAACCTAACTCTACCTAGCTGTTTATAGTTATTTAAATACTGAGAGATTAATGATATAATCCCTCTAAGCTGTTATAGACGTGTTATAATAATTTAGATACATTATAATATAAATAAAGTAAGTTTAATATCACGGGTTATTGTTGTTATTATAAAAGTGGAATACTGTTACTTTTTTTAACCTGGTAATGATGGATAGTAATTATATCATGTAAATTGTTCTACAGTTTTATGGTATTTACAGGTTAGGTTGGGTTAGCTTAGGTTAGGTTAGCTTAGGTTAGGTTAGGTTAGGTTAGGTTTAGCTACAAGTATCCCTCACTACTCAGCAGGATACTTGAGTAGTTAAAATAACCTGGGCCGGATACCAGGTCATAGCAGATTATCCGGTACTAGTAAAATATCCACATACAAGGATAACTATTGTCGAGTCTTTAGAGGCGATATATGACCCCGGGAGCCGTCTTGTATGACCTGTGGTGACCTGAATTATGTTTATATATGGGGGAAGTGACCTTTGACCTGATAATTATGACCCCACCTCACATCACCTTCACTTAAAATACAATTAGAAGACGATATGTACGACTTAACATAACTTCTCCCTTCCTTCCTTCCTTCCTTCCTTCCTTCCTTCTACCTCCCTCCCCTTCTTTCTTCCTTCGATCTCATAATTTTTTCCTTCCTTCCTTGTACCACCCCACTCCCTCATTCTTTCCTTCTACCACCTACCCCTCCTTCATTCCTTCTACCATCCCTCCTTCCTTTACACTACCACCCCTCCTTCATTCCTTCTACCATCCCTCCTTCCTTTCTACTACCACCTCTCCTTCATTCCTTCTACCATCCCTCATTTCTACTACCACCCCTCCTTCATTCCTTCTACCATCCCTCCTTCATTCCTTCTACCATCCCTCCTTCCTTCTCCTACCACCCTCCTTCATTCCTTCTACTACCCTCCTTCCTTTTCTACTACCCTCTCCTTCATTCCTTCCTACATCCCTCCTTCCTTCTTCCTACCACACCTCCTTCATTCCTTCTACCACCTACCCCTCCTTCATTCTTCTACTACCACCCGTCCTTCTTCCTCCTACCACCTCTCCTTTCCCCTACCACCGCCTCCCTCCTTCCTTCCTCCTACCACCTCCCCTTTCCCCTACCACCGCCTCCTTCCTTCTTTCCTCCTTCCTACCAACCCACCCTCCTAGCACCTTCCTTCCTCCCGCTACCACCCCCTTCACCTACCCTCCCCTCTACCGGGCTTAATTTACTAAGTTAATTTAACTTATGAAAGGTTGCCAAATAGTCAATTCAGGGCCAATTTTGCGGTGTGATCACGGCCGGAGCTTCAACCTTTGATGTTTTGTTTCCAGCTAAAAAAATACTTTTATAAATTACCTTTGAGACATTTTAGGCATTAGCTATTAGGGAAGGTGCTTAGTGTGTGCAGATAGATAGATAGATAGATAGATAGATAGATAGATAGATAGATAGATAGATACAAAAATGGTGTGTTCAGTGTAAAATAGATAGATACGGGCTCTCTCTCTCTCTCTCTCTCTCTCTCTCTCTCTCTCTCTCTAACACAGCATAGACATAAATTTCAGGCTTGAGTAAAGACATTAGAAATAAGGTCAAACAATAAGAAACGTTCTCCTGCTACACCACGACCGTCCATCTAATACATAACTTGTACCGTAAAGTTTCGTCCAAGTTCAATTCATTTCGTTCTACATGACAGGAATCTAGTGAAGGCTGAGTCGATTAATTGTTTATTTTTTTTTATGTTAAGATTAAAATGAATTCGCAATAACCACACACACACACACACACACACACACACACACACACTATGGTAATATTCAACTCCTCTTTGTTAAGTTGCCAAAGTTTCGGTGAGACTCTTCCCCTCCCTGTCCCCCCTTCTACCATCCTGTCTCCCTCCTTCTGTCCTCTCCATCATGCTTCCTCACTATCCTGTCTCCCTTCATCCTGTCTCCTCCTGTCTCCCTCCATCATACTTCCTCCTTCTATCCTGTCTCCCTCCATCCTGTCTTTCTCAATCACCCTTTCTTAAAACAAGTACAGAACCTCTTGAGGAATTCTAAAAAACAACAACTTAAAACGATACAAACTCAACCCCGCAAAAAAGCCTAAACCAACCTAAAAAAAAAAAAGTAAAACAAGAACAAAAATCTAAACCAACCCTAAAAACCCACTAAACCAACCTTATAAGGGGAAGGACGTAAAAAAATATATAATAAAATAAAGGAGAAGCAGGTAAAAGAATAAGAGGAGGAAGGAAGAATAAAGAAGAAGAAGAGGAGGAAGCAAAAGAAAGAGAGAAGAGGGGTGAGAATGAAGAGGTTAAAAAAAAGGGGGAGGCGGGGGGTGAGAAGGAAAGGGGAAGGGGACATTGTTTATATTGAGAGAAACGAGATACTACACGGCGGCACAGAGGGGGGTCAAAAGTCTACGGTATTCACGACCCACGTTTCACTTACTCTGCTCGTGCTGCGTTGGTGGTAGTGTGTGCTCTCTCTCTCTCTCTCTCTCTCTCTCTCTCTCTCTCTCTCTCTCTCTCTCTCTTCTTCCATACTAATTTATTCTCCCTCCACACTTCATCATCATCACCATCACCACTACCACCACCACAACCGACCATCATCATTACAACCACCACCACCACCACCACCAAGCTGCCCACGACCCACACAATACGGTCCAAATTCCTAAAGTTCTTACGTTAAACAAAAAAACAAAACAATTCTCGTAACTGAGGATATGAGAACGCAGCAAAGTAACTAACCTTTACCTGAAGTAGAAACAAAAATAAACAAACACCCAAAATGGAGTCAAAACTATGCAGAGACTCTACCTCAACTAGATACGGTCAGTTGATGTTAATAAAGAGATGAAAAATAACATAAGGAAATTTTTGAGAATCCTGACACAGGTAGGCAGGTGCTCCCCAGGTGACCTATGACTGATTTACTGTCACCTGGAGGAAGGGGAGAGGGTAGCGTGGCAGAGGGGCGAGGAAAGAAGGGAAGGGAAGTTGTGGAAGGAGAGGGGAGAGGTGAGGGAAGGGTGTGAAGAGAAAGGGGTGAAGAAAGAGGGACGTATAGGAAGAGAAGACTGGAGAAGGTGATAAGTAGATGGATATGATATGGGAGGGGGAGAAGGAAGGGGGAAAGGAAATAAGGAGGGAGGAGGAAGGGGGGGGTAGGGGAGAGAGAGAGAGAGAGAGGGAAGAGTGATGGAATGGCGAGGAAGGTGACAAATGGAAGTGGGTGAGGAGGGACGATGGGGAAAGGGAGAGAGAGGACTGGAGAGAGAGAGAGAGAGAGAGAGAGAGAGAGAGAGAGAGGTGAAAGTAGGGAGGGGAGAAAGAAAAGAGAGAAGGATAGGAAGGAGGGAGAGGAGTGAGAGAGGAGAATGTGACGCTGGACTGACTTCCCATCAAAACTAAACCAATAGGTCACTGAGAGAGAGAGAGAGAGAGAGAGAGTGAGAGTATAACACATCTCTTTACATCGTCTTCTTCCTCCCATTTCCTCCTTCCTCCACAATCAGTTACTTTTCCTCCTCCATCTTTCTCCACAGTTAGTTATCTTCCCTCCTTTATCTTCCTCCATCATCCACAGTTGGCTGATCTTCCTCTCTTCCTTTTTTCTTCCTCCCACGATGAAATGTCTTCCCTCCTTCATCATAATTCTCAGTCTCGCTTCAACACTTTAAAATTCCTGATCCAAAATGGCATTCCTCTCTCGGCAAATAAATGGCCAAGGTGAACTAAAATGACATAAATCTCAAAACAAGGAACAATTAAATGGCTCAGGTGGTCTAAAATGACATAAATCTCTAAACAAGGAACAATTAAATGGCTCAGGTGGTCTAAAATGACATAAATCTCTAAACAAGGAACAATTAAATGGCTCAGGTGGTCTAAAATGACATGAATCTCTTAGCAAGGAGCAAATAAATGGCTCAGGTGGTCTAAAATGACATGAATCTCTTAGCAAGGAGCAAATAAATGGCTCAGGTGGCCTTTTCTCTCTCAGGACTAAACAAATAAAAGCCGCGGGGTAAGCCAAAATGACAGGCTTTTATATGGAATAAACTGTGTCATGGTTTAGGTGTTCCAAAAAAAGTGCCTTATATAAACCTGGTATTTTGTTGCCTCACGTCATCTCTGGAAAATGGCTTAGGAACGCATTTTCTCTCACTGTTTATGCGCCGCCGTGTGGTTGTCCATGCAAGAGTTAATCCTCAACATACAAATAAAATAAACAAAGATGAATTTTAGTCGTTTTTGCTTTGTGTTTATACATCACAAACTCTAAGAAGAAGTCAGTGTTCAGTATTTTCTCTGCTGTTCGTGTACAAGTTACGGCTTCTTGGATTTTGTTATGGCGCAACGGGGGGAAAAAAAAGTAGTAGTTTGTAACGTTAATGGTTAAAATTATGGCCCCTTGGACCTTGTTATAGCGCAGTGGGGGGGACCTCACTTCCTTCACCTTAACTCCCTTATAGTGACGCATGGGATGTTGGTGGACCTGACTTCCTGCACCTTAACTCCCTTATAGTGACGCATGGGATGTTGGTGGACCTGACTTGATGTAATGTGTGTGTGGGAATAACTAATAACACCAAGAAAGAAAAAAAAGTACATTAATTTGTATTAGAGTTTTGAACACTGGAATTATGAGTCAGTCTCTCTCTCTCTCTCTCTCTCTCTCTCTCTCTCTCTCTCTCTCTCTCTCTGATGAATAAAACAGAGAGATAAACCATTGACCTCGATTCGGGAGACAGTCGACGACCCTCTCACTCTCTTTTACAGCTCAAAAGACTCAACGGAAAAGAGCCTCATTTTACGTTGCGAGAGAAGGAGGAGAAGAGGCTCCGTCAGTACACTGCTGGTCCGACCTGGGCTACTACCACTTGGCTACTACTACTGGGCTACTACCACAACTACTGCTGCCACAACTATTACCACAACAACTACCACAACTACTGCTGCCATAACTATTACTACAACAATTACCACATCTATTACCACAACTACTACCACAACTACTACCACAACAACTGCCACAAAAACTACCACAACTAACACAACAACTACCATTGCCAGTTGCCACCATCAATACCTTGACTTTCACTACTACTACTATTGCCATTCCTACCTCAACCTAGAATCTTACTACTACTACTACTATCGGTAATAGTTCTAATATCATTACCACTACCACCAATACTACTATTACCATCACCACCACATCAAGGGTGCCAGTAGAGATGGTTAAAGTGCCCCACCAGTGCCACACAAAGTCAGAGGAAGCCATAACTCTTGACACTAACGACAGAAAAAAGCTGGTTATCGGAGTGATTCTGAGCTGCTGTTGTGATGGACCTCAAGTACACACCAGGGGGAGCTTAATGGTCCTCTTCTGTTTGTTGAGAGTCGTTCTTCTTCACAGCTCCAGGACCCAAAGACGGAGAGAGACGTGTGGTCAACTACTAGTGACGTCACCTATAACCACCGTAGTGACAGTATCCAATAATTACCGTCACATACACGTGGCATACATCTTACACGCGACTCATACAATCGTCACAGACCAAATTATTGACTCTATCATACCGCCGTCACACCTGTCACACCTCTGTCATACCTTTGTCACACCACCGTCTCACAACAATAAATGTCACGTAATTCATCATTTATGACCCTATATCGTGACCTTCCAAGAGTAGAAAAAAAGAGAACTGGTCTCCTAAGTCCAACGATGAGGGAGGTTGTGAGGCCGCGTCAGCATCGTCTACCACGCCAGGTGACCCCAAATGACCATTCAGCCTCTTCTATCATCAATCATGTCATCTTCGCAGCTAAATGACCCGAGATGACCTCAGATGACCCAATATGACCTCAGATGACCTCCTCAGATGAACCAACGTCATCCAACACCTTCTTCAGCCTGCCAGTGGACCACACAGTACAACACACAACACAACACCACACAACACAACAGACAGGGGAGAGGTCACATGTTCCTCCATGTATTACAACCACTAGTTTGAAAATCAAAGCATAAAAAAAAACACACAAACAAAATGACATTTCACCAAAACACTAAAACGTACGGGAATACACAATACAACACAATACAAGTCAACTCAACACAACACAACACAACACTGGGGCGCAAGAGGTCTTCACACATCACGGGTCCCCCCCACCACCCCCAAGAGAGTAAGAGAGAGAGACATTCCCCACTTCTGATAACAACTCCCATTAATTTACGCTCTAAATTGCCCGGGTAATCTCCCTAGGGCCTTCTGCTCCTCGTTTTTCATTGAGGATAACCAAGATATCAGGGAAAATACCGGGAAAAAATGGCGAGAAGATCATAAATCACTGTGGCAGAATATCGTCTCAACAGCTCTACCACCAAGTCTCCTTCCCCTCCCCTACACCCTCCCCCATCCCCTCCTTCCTTCCTTCCTCCCCACATCCCCTCCCTCCCTCCCTCCCTCCCTCCACACCATCCTCCTCCTCCTTCCTCCCCACCATCGTCCTCTTCCTTCCTCCTCCTACCCCCATCGACCCCCCCCCACCCTACCCCCCACTCTAAATCTGTGTTGGGGAAGAAATGGCCAAGAGTCATGTGATTCTTCGTCTTATTTTGGTGCGGTTTTTTCTTTTTTTTTCTGAAATCTGTTTTAGTTGTTTACTTTATGATTTCTTTTATTATTATTATTATTATTATTATTATTATTATTATTATTATTATTATTATTATTATTATTATTATTATTATTATTGGGGTGGGGGTAGGGTGGGATATAACCTAACCTAACCTGACCTGACTAAATCTGACTTAAAATTGACCTGGACTCATTCAACCAGACCAAAATTCATCTATTGTCAACCTATCCTATCCTATCCTAACCAACCTAACCTAACCAAACCATACTCTAACCTAACCCTAACCCAATCTCACTTAACCTAACCTGATTTACCCCCTAACCTAACGTGAACCTAACCTAACCTAACGTGATCCTAACCTGACCCACCCACAACCTGCACTGTACCTTAACCTAACGCGATTAAACCTCACCATATCCAGGGTTTCGCTATGAAGATCTGATTCGCCTCTAATGAATAAGGTTTACCTGTTTTACCTGTGATACCTGGAGGGGGAAGCGGGCACTACTAACCCGGAGGTGTTCAGGGTTATGTGGTCCTTCAGGTAATGGGACACAGCCAGAGGTGATAATTAGTTTATTTACCTGAAGGCAATTAGATACCTGTGTGTTGGAATCCAGGGCACGTGTGGATTAGTCTGGTGCAGTTTCTCTCTCTCTCTCTGTCTGTCTCTCTCTTTATCTTTGTTTGTCTGTCTCTCTGTCTCTCTCTCCTTCTTCCCCTTCTCTCACATTCTACCTGACACATGCACTTCTCATTTCTCCCTCCTCTCCCACCTCTTCCACGACTCTCCCACCTCTCTCTCACGCCGCTCCTCTCCCACGCTCCTCCTCTCCCACGCCCCTCCTCTCCCACGCCCCTCCTCCCGCCCCTCCTCTCCCCACGCTCCTCCTCTCCCTCCTCCTCTCCCG
>NW_024729730.1:60000-80000 GCF_018991925.1 Homarus americanus | reverse complement strand
TTCCTTTCCTCTTCCTCCCATGCACAATATCCCCATCTCCTCCCCTCTCCCACAACCACCCTCTCCCAACATTCCTTCCCCCATTCGTAAAATCACCCCCACTCTCCCCCCTGTCCCACTCCCACCTACCTCCCACACTTATCCTCCTCCCTCACAACTCACCAGCCTGCCTCCTCCCCCCCCACGCTCCCCACACCTGCTACCCCCCACCTGTCTCCCCCAATGTGACTTAATTTCCCGGAACCTGGAATATTTGGGATAATTTTCCGGGTCATTCTGGGAGGTGGGATCTTGAAGTAAATTTATGGGAAGGAAGTAGACGATGATAACACAGGAGACCGCTAAATAAGAGACAAGAGAGAGAGAGGAGACGGAGGGAGGGGGCAATAAACCAGGGAATTGGAAAAGAATTTTGTAAGGGAGAAGAAATGAATTCGTGTGTGTGTGTGTGTGTGTGGTTCTTCTTTCCGCTGTGTCTGTTTCTCTATTTCCTTCCTGACCCCTAGTGATCCTTAACTGTTATTCAATGTTGTGATGGTGTGGTGATGGTGTGGTGGTGATGGTGTGGTGGTGGTGGACTGGTGGTGTGGTAGTGGACTGGTGATGTGGTGGTGTGGTGATGGTGGTGTGGTGATGGTGGTATGGTGGTGTGGTGGTGGTATGGTAGTGTGGTGATATGAAGGTAATGATGGTGGTGTACTGTAGTAGTGTGGTGGTAGTGTTGTGTGGTGACTGTATTGTGTACCCGAGCGCCAAGAATTAGATTATAATGTTGGTAATGGTGACAAAGTGCAGTGATACCATAATGTGGTGAACCCGTTATATAGCACGAGAGAGAGAGAGAGATATATAATACGCACTGGGAATAAAAGTCAATTAATGTACATGAGAGAGAGAACTTAAGACAGGGCAGACAAAGACAACTTGAAGACCAGGGATTATAGACTAACCACTGCAGGGTCCCTAACCTAACCTAACCAAACCTGACTCAGCCAATACGAGAACTTCGGATCCGTAAATTACTTTGGCCAACGATAAAGAAACCAGAGGAGAGAAAGTCTGATAAAGAAGAGAATAACACAAAGCGGTAATTGAAGTTACCTTACGGATGAGGAAGAGAAAATACAAGAATGGAAGAGGAAGAGGAGCAAGAATTGGAGAGAGAGAGAGAGAGAGAGAGAGAGAGAGAGAGAGAGAGAGATACATTGACCACAAGTTTTATCGTGTCGTGGTACCTGACTGACTGACTGACTGACAGACTGACTGACCGACTGACTGAATTATCTATCACTACACATGATCCAACCACAGCATTAAGTCACAGCACCACACAGCACTACTAAACAGCTTAACGGTACAGCACTGAAGAGTTTACTATATATTGTTTACTGTGCTCTCAGTTGACGACACAGCACAACGACCCAACGGCAGCACTTCACCTCACAAACACACACACACACACACACACACACACACACACACACACACACACACACACAGAGCACCGCCAAACAGCAAAAACAGACACCACCATGCCAAAAAAATCCCACCAAAACACAGTACTAAATCACAGCAGGAAGGCACACAGCACCACCACACAGCAATGTATTATGAAACTTTTACAGCAGTTCTCAGTTTACGACACAGCAGAATGGACGAGACCTGCTATAAGTCAGTGGCGTGAGCTTGTCGAGGCGCGTCAGCTGTGCCGGGAATTATTACAAGAGAACAAGACTGATGAGTGTTGTGAATCACGGACGTTCTGGACGCACAGACAGGAGTAGGGTAGGGGTGGGGGGGTGGGGGTAGAGTGGAGGGTAGGGGGAGGGGGTGGAGGTAGGAGGGCAGGGAAGGGTGGCTGGCGGGGAGTAGAGACAGGGGAGAGGATCAGGGTAGGGGGGGGTGGGGAGGGGTGGGGAGGGGCAGGGCAGAGGAGTGTGAAGAGAAGGGTTGAAGGGCAGAGAGAAGAAGGGGAGGTGGGGAGGGAAGGAGACGGAATTAGGGAAGGGAGGACACTTTGGGACTGAAGGGGGTGAGAGAAAGAGGAAGGGGCTGGGGTTCAGGTAGGGAAGGAGGAGGGAGGGGAGGGAGGGAGGGAGGAGGGAGGGAGGGAGGGAGGAGGAGGAGCTGAGGCATAAAGGCTAAGAAGTGTGTCCCTTAGGGTCAGTGTCATGTGGTGATGTGTGGTGTCACGTGGGCAGTGTCATATACGTTATACTACTATTAGTATGCATATACTGTATCATGTGGTCTGAAAGTGTTAGATAAAAACACCTCACACTTCACCAAGACACCTCACACTTCACCAAACCACTTCACACTTCATCAAGCCACCTCACACTTCACCAAGACACCTCACCAAGCCACCTCACACTTCACCAAGACACCTCACACTTCACCAAACCCCCTCACGCTTCACCAAGACACCTCACATTTCACCAAACCATTTCACACGTCACCAAACCCCCTCACACTTCACCAAGACACCTCATACTTCACCAAGACACCTCACACTTCACCAAGCCACAGATCACTCTTTCAAAACTCACCTAAAAGGAGTTTCCTCAACATGGGAAACTTCTGTCGGTCATTCGTCCATTTAAAGAGTTTAAAAGTTAAAATTTCCGGAGAACTGTATACACACTCTCTCTGCTGCCAGACTTTAAATCCCAGGGAACCGCGACGGACGGGCGGACGGACGAATGGACGGACGGACAGAAGGTGTTGGTAGGTAGATACATTTATTCGTACAGACAGACAGACAGACAGAAGCAAATGCAGACAAACAAACAGACAGACATGAATCCATTTTAGTGTCGCGGGAATAATGTTCGGAATTTCGCCCTAAATCCCGCCAGCCCACACGGACGTCAACACAGCTTAACCACAACGACGCTAACTTGAGGTGATACCCAGCTGTATGGGCGGCAATCCTGACTGCTAGTTGGTAGATTGTGACTGGCTTACGGATTGACTGGTCGATCGTGAATGGCTTGTCGGATTACAGTAGATGACAGATCCTTAACTGACGGACTGACTGACAGGTCCAAACTGGCTCACGGACTGGCTGACAGATCCTAACTGGCTCACGAACTGGCTGACAGATCCTAACTGGCTCACGAACTGGCTGACAGATCCTAACTGACGGACTGGCTGACAGATCCAAACTGGCTTACGCACTCACTGACAGGTCCTAACTGACTCACGGACTGGCTAACAGATCTTAACTGACTCACAGAGTGACTGACAGATGCTGACTGAGAGGTGTGTGGGTAAGAAGGATAATGATGGAATCTTCAAGTAGGATTTGTTCGTCCCACATCAACGCGTCTCTCTCTCTCTCTCTCTCTCTCTCTCATCACACAAAACCCACCCAATATAACGCCTCTTGACACACAATCCGCTATATACCTTTTTATGACCCAGCCAGACGAAACTACTGTACACACACATAAACTTTCCCATTCTTATTTGAGGCGATTTAAATATGACACAGGGATTGGCGACATATTGTTTACCTCAACAGCTGAATGTAGGTACGAGAGAGAGAGAGAGAGAGAGAGAGAGAGAGAGAGAGAGAGAGAGAGAGAGAGAGAGAGAGAGAGAGACTACCAACACTACAGGAGTAAAGTAAGTGAAACGTGGGTGGCAAGTACCGTAGACTTTACGACCTCAGCTATGCCGTATACTGTCTCGTCTCTCTCACTATAAACAAACTCCCCTCCCCTTTCCTTCTCGCCTCCTCCCCCATTTATCTTTCATCTCCTTACCTCCTTTTTTTTCTCCTGCCTCCTCTTTATTTATCCCTGTTTCCTCCTTTCTTTTTTTGTTTTTTAATTTCTGCCTACAATTATTTTTTATTGTTTTTTTTCTTTACTCCCGCCTTTAGATTTTTTTTCCTCGGGATTTTGAAGAATAAAAAATAAAATGAAGACGAAGAAGAAGAGCAAAAAGAACGGAGAAGAAAATGCAGCTATAGTGACAGAGGCAAAAATCTACAATGACAGACAGCTAGACACAGACAGACAGCTAGACACAGACAGACAGCTAGACACAGACAGACACACACAATTAACAGGTAAAAACAATACACTATTTTACCGGCGTCTCTCTCCCACACCTTAATTATCCTTGACAATATCTTGCATTTTTCTTTCCCTCACCTTCTCTCACTTTCTCTCGTTTTCTCTCACTTTCTTTTATTTCCTTTTCCCATTTTATGTTCTTGCTGTCTTTCTCTCGCTTTCCTCCTTTCTTTTATTTCGCTTTCCGTTTTTCGCTCTCTTTCTTTAACTTTCTGTCTCTAGTTTTCGTTCCATTTTAGTTATCTCTCTCTCTCTATCTCTCTCTGTCTCTCGTTGTCAATTTTACCTTTGTTTATTTTTCTCGCAATCGTCTCCTCGTTAGCTTTATCTCTTTCTCTCTCTTCCTTGATCCTTTCTATTTTCTTTGTGTCTTTTTTATTTCATTTTATTCGCCCCGTTCTCTCTCTCTCTCTCTCTCTCTCTCTCTCTCTCTCATTTGTACCTCCCAGTGCATCCACAAGACAAAACAACCCTCCCAATTTTTCGCTCTATTTACAACTTCAATTTCCATCCTATTTAATTCCAATTTCAGATTCATTACCATCCATCCATCTTCCCCAACTTTTCGAAATTTACATATTTTTCATTTACAAGTTTAGTGTTATTATATTTACATCAGTCGTATTTACATTTTTTTTAATTTACAGCGTCATTTTCTCCAAATTTACGCTTATTTTCCTCATTTGTATATCATATTTCACCCATTTCAAAACATCGTTACTGTTTTTTTTCTCACTATTTCAGACATTTTTAATTTCAACCAATTTCATTAATATTCTACGTAAACTAGTTTCATTGCCTTGTTTCTCATTTAAAACTTGAAAAACAATCTCATTCCTATTAAAAACTTCCACTTCATCTAATTCTTATCTCAAACGTAGTTCAATTTTACCCAATTTCATATCCAAACTAAAGTAACAAGTATAAAACAATTTATACTAATCTAGAAGGTCAACGTCATTCAAATTTTCACCGTGTAAAAGATTAAGTTAAAACAATTAATTTTTTGGCACTATTTAGAAGTTAATTTAAAAAAAAAACTTACAACTGAATCTACCCAATTTAAAAGTTCAATTCCCCTCAATTTAAATCCCCCTGGCCACTCCGCTTTTCTCAAATTGCTTTCCCTCCAAAATTCCTCTCTTATTTACATTTCATTTTCTGTTCTCGAATTTACATTTCAATTTTACTCTCCCGTAAATCTATTTTCCAATTCCATTTTATTTTGTTTCCTCATCCTCTTCCGCCTCTCCCAACTTCATCCTTACTTCCCTCCCTCCTTCTCTGCTTTGCCTCCTTCTCCCCCCCTCCTCCTTCCTGCCTCCAACTGCTTCCTCGAAACACAACTCAATTACATCTTGCCTCCCCTCCATCCTTGACTCCTTGCCTCTCTTGCCTCTCTACTTGCTTCCCTTGCTTGCCTCTCTCGCCTTCCTCCTTCCTTTTTTCTTCCTCTTTTTCTCTCTCAAGATCTTCTTCCCTCATTCCCTTTCTTCATACTCACTTTACCTTAAGTATCCTCTTTCTCCACTCCCTCACTCTCTCATTTACTCCTTCACTCCTCTCCCTCTTTTATTCCCCTCAAACCATTCCTTTATTTTCTTTCCACCCTTCCCATTACTTTCCCTCTTAACTCTCTCCTCCCCCTTCTCTCCCTCAACTTTCTCTCTTCACCCCTTCCTCACTCGCCTCTCTCACCCCTACCCTTCCCTCACCCCTCCTCCCTTCCTCACCCCCTACCCTTCTCATCCACCCCCTCCCCTACTATAGGGTGTGGGGAGGGGGTCAAGGAGTAAGGAGGAGAGACCCGGGTTAAGATTACTGTCTCCTCTCCTTTGTTCCTTCCTAACCACCTTCTTTACTATCTCTCACTGTCTCCATTACTGTCTCTCGCCTCTCTGGCCACCTTTAGTTGCAGTCACTTTTGGGTGCTTTTGTTCAATTCTCTTTCTCTTTTGTTTTATCTTTTTTATTATTGGTTAGGTTAGGTTTTGTTAGGTTAGTTAGTTAGGTTATTCTTGTTTTGTTTGTGAATAATGTAGTCTCTCTCTCTCTCTCTCTCTCTCTCCTTAAGGTAAACACAGTACCTTTAACTACACCTTCAGGCAAATATAAACTCCTTACTCTACTCTTTCCCACTAAGACTCAGTTGCCACACTAGACAACAACACGTTATAGAATTATATAAGGGAAACATCGGTCATATTGGCTATATATTCTCTCCCAATATATCAAGTTAAAATGTTGGAGTATATATATTTTATAGATATTTTATAACCAGGCATAAAATATCCTAATATCCTAATAATACCTATTTTTTTTACAACTAAATAATGAACAGCCCCAAATATACAGCATACATTAACATATTATTTATTTGGTATGAGTGATTAATCAGTATTTTTTTTACTTTTAAGATGCAGAGGATATTTTTGGTATTTTATTTGCTTATTTTATTTTATTTATTTTATTTATTTTTTTTTGCATTTTAATAATATCTTGGAATAATGACATACGATTATATTATCATTGACGATATTTCATTGTTTTTTTTTCATGTGGTATAGATGCCTCAAGTGCCAGTGCCAAGACTAGTTTCTATCAATAGTGCCACCACCAACACCAACATCCTCAGTCACATTCACCAACACCTTCAGTCTCCTCCAACACTACAACCACCAAATCCTCAACACCTCCTCAGTCTCCTCCAACAACAGCACAAACACCAAGAACCATCACCACCATCGACACCACCACTCACCCTCTGCTACTCCAAGGGGACATAGGAGAGGAGCCATGATTTTTATGATTACATATTATTATTACTATATTTTATTTTAATCTGTACTGCTAAAAACACCTAATTTATAGCCCAGACTAACACTACGTACCCTATACAACTCTACCACAGTATTTTGTCATTTGTTCCAAGTCATTTAACCTCCATTAGTTCAGATCATCGTGTTTTAAATATCTTTTTCTTCTCCAGTCATAAGGGAAAGAAAGGTAATGCCTCGGTGAGTTGATCTGGTGACAACACTTGGTACATGTGATGTGTTTCCCAGAGCTGTTTATGTTAAGGTGTGTATATGTTATGGGGGGGGTTAGGTGATAGACAGGTTACAGCCAATCAAATACCCCAAAATATTTCCTTATCTAATTTCCAGGAAAACGATTGGTTGACAGAGAGGATTTTATAACCAACCAAATACCACACGACGAATCTTTTTTAAATTCCAGGAAAATAATTGGTTGAGCGAGGAGCTTTCAACCAATCAAATACCTCACGACGAATTTTTATCAAATTTCCAGGAAAACGATTGGTTTATACCGAGAAATATACAGCCAATAGACTGCCTCAAGATGCTTCTTTTTTTTATGGGGTCCTGAAACGTTTAAAGAAAGAGTTAGCCTTTGATGGGCCCGGTGTGAGAGGCTCGTCTTTATGTAAATATATTTTGTATTATGTAGCCCACGCCAACAAGGTATTACTGTAAGCTGCTCAACTGCAGTATAGTAGCTATTTTTTTCTTGAATGTAGTTTAAGTGCGAACAACAACAACAACAACAACAATAATAATAATAAAAATAAAAATAATAATAATAATAACAACAATAAATAATAATAATAATAATAATAATAATAATAATAATAATAATATTGTCCTTATCTCAGTATTTAATACAATACGAGGAGGAAGAAGAGGGGGAGAAGGAAAAAAGAGGGAGAAGAGGAAGGAGACGAGGAGAGGAGGAGGAGGAGGAAAAAGAAGAGAGGAGGAAAAGAAATAGGATAAGAAATAAAAAAGTGGATGATAGTCGTGTTAATTAAGCCTCACAACAACAATCTGTCCACTCCCCTCACAAGTTGTCACCCTCGACGCGACGGACAGACCAACAAACACTACGACGCGCAGTTTCCGATACGTCAGAAGTTGTTAAAAAAAATCATAAAAAGTTACATATTAGCTTATCACCAACCTGTTCAGTAGTGGGGGTTTCAGAAGTGCTGGGGGTGCTGGGGCGGTGATGGGGATGCTGGGGGTGCTGGGGGCAGTGCTGGGGGGTGCTGGGGCAGTGCTGGGGCGGTGCTGGGGTGCTGGGGCAGTGCTGCAAGTGCTGGGCAGTGCTGGGGTGCTGGGCAGTGCTAGGGGTGCTGGGGCAGTGCTGGGGGTGCTGGGGCAGTGTTGGGGGGTGCTGTGGGGTGCTGGGGGTGCTGGGGGGTGCTGGGGCGGTGCTGGGGGGTGCTGGGGGTGCTGGGGGTGCTGGGGCGGTGCTGGGCAGTGCAGGGGCAGTGCTGGGGGCCTGGGGGTGCTGGGCGGTGCTGGGACGGTGCTGGGGTGCTGGGGGTGCTGGGGGGTGCTGGGGGGGTGCTGTGGGGTGCTGGGGGGGTGCTGGGGGGTGCTGGGGCAGTGCTGGGGCGGTGCTGGGGTGCTGGGGCGATGCTGGGGGGTGTCAATCCATCGAGAGAGTAAAGCAGGAGGCAGTTACCTTCACCTGAGACTCCCCTCCTCCCTCCCTCCCTCCCTAGGTGATGTGATAGAGACGCAGCCACCAGCTTACCTGAGGAGAAGAGTGGTGTCAGTGATGATGGACGCTGGTAGGGTTAATAGACAGTGTACGAAATTATATAATAAACAGTAAGACAGACAGACAGACAGACAGACAGAGACTGAGTAACTGCTGGAAGTAGAGAGATATATAGAAACACACACACACACACACACACACACACACACACTCTCTCTCTCTCTCTGTTTCTCTCATCTCTCCTACTTTCCCTCACTTTCTCTAACTCTTCCTCACTCTTTCGCCCTTTCCTTCATTTTCTCTCTCTCTTTACCACTCTTTTACTCTGCCTAATATTTCTCACTTCCTCTCCCTGTCCCTCTTTTTTTCACTTCCTCCCCTTGTTTCTCTTTGCTCTCCCTCTCCATTTCTCTCTGCTCCCCACACCCTCTCTTCCTCTCCCCCACACTCCCTCTCCCTCTTCCTCACCCTCCCTCTCCCTCTTCCTCACCCTCCCTCTCCCTCTTCCTCACCCTCACTCACATCGTCCTGGCTTCATCTCGTCGTCAACCACCGGACAAGATTGAAAGTAAATAAATTAGGGTAAAAAACTGCAAGTTAATGGCGCAGTGATGGCGTTTGATGGCTCCCCTCGCACGCCATTAACCTGAGATTCGAGCGACCGTACCTGGTGCTTTACGTGGTCAGCGGAGCAAAGATGTTGGTACTGGTGTTAGTGGTGCTTGATGGAGATAGTGGTGCAAGTGGTGTTGGTAGTAGTGGTAGTAATATTGATAGTGGTGTTGGTTAGTGGTGTTTAGTGGGGGCAGTGGTGTTAGTGGTGTTGGTAATGGTCTTGATAGTGGTAGCGGCGTTAGTGATGTTAGTAGTGCTGATTGCGTCGGGTGTTAATGGTGCTAGTGGTCTCTATTGGTCTCTATTGGTCTCTATTAACCGGTCTTTCAAACACCACACACCAAAAAAAAAAAAAATTATCAACATTGGTAGTAAGTACAGTAAATATCAACAGCCTAATCCTATTATAATACTGATACTATAACCCGTTCACACTAAAGCTCGTTATCTGAGGCCTAGGGTCAGTTTGTAACAAGGCAGCTGATTGGTTGGCAGACGAACATGGGAATAAATCACTACAATTATCTATTATTTCATCTATAGCATTTATTATATTTTAAAGGATAATTATATTACCAGAGCGTTCCACATGATAATTATTGCTTCATCAAGTAAGTAAATTATTATCAAAGAGGACAATATAGATTCCTTATTATTCCCTTAAAATATCAGAATAGAAAGACAAATCAAAATCTACACCAAATTTCTACCCGACAATGTATAAACTATCACCACACACCACCACCAACATGAGAATGGTGACTCACTATTATCACCACACACCACCAACAACATGAGAATGGTGACTCACTATTATCACCACACACCACCAACAACATGAGAATGGTGACTCACTATTATCTTACACACCACCAACAACATGAGAATGGTGACTCACTATTATCACCACACACCAACAACATGAGAATGAGTGACTCACTATTATCACCACACACCACCAACAGCATGAGAATGGTGACTCACTATTATCACCACACACCACCAACAACATGAGAATGGTGACTCACTATTATCACCACACACCACCCTTAACATGAGAATGGTGACTCACTATTAAAGTTTGTTCGACCATCACAATAGTCTTATGTTTTACCTCGCTCTCGCTCTCTCTCGCTCTCTTCATCGTCTTGGAATTAAGGTGTAAAAACTGAGGTGAGAATTAACCTGAGTGTTAGTGGGGGTCAGGTGTCAGAGAGGGTCAGGTGTCAAGAGAGGGTCAGGTGTCAAGAGAGGGTCAGGTGTCAGAGAGGGTCAGGTGTCAGAGAGGGTCAGGTGTCAGAGAGGGTCAGGTGTCAGAGAGGGTCAGGGTGTCAGAAAGGTCAATGATCGCTGGAGGGAAGTCACACACGCGCTGACATCAGTCACTCTCCTTATCGCTAAAGTCAGAGTTACGTTGATCACTGAGAGGAAAGATTTCACTCCTGTGTTGAGGTTAAAGTTATTTTTAGGATTACTTTTCTATCCACACCTGATAATTACTCCACCTGTCACTCGTATATGTAGGGGCGGCGTATGGCGTGGGCGTGGCGCGAAATGTGGGCCGGCGTGGCGTGGCGAAATGGGCTGTATGTATGTATGTATGTATGTACGTGTGGTTTCCCCCAGCGCTGTACAATTTCACGTACATACATGGAGTAAGGCTGGTCTCATTAACATATAAATGAAGTTTCCCGGGATAATAGTTACTAAAATATACAGTATGAGAGGCGGGGTGGACTGAGAACACCGCCAATACTTACCCTCACTCGACACAAGCCAGGGATAATGTCTTAATTTATCAGAACAGGTCGTTTAAGAGGACCAATGAGCACGTGGACGAAGACGACGAAGACGACGAAGACGAAGACGATGAAGACGAAGACGACGAAGACGACGAAGACGAAGACGACGAAGACGAAGATGACGACGACGAAGACGACGACGAAGACGACGACGACGACGAAGACGACGACGAAGACGACGACGACGACGAAGACGACGAAGACGAAGAAGAAGAAGAAGAAATAATAATAAGAAATAATAAGAAAGCAGAGGAAACAAAAAAGAACAAGAAGTCGAGAGAAAAAGATAAAACAAGACGAGGAAGAGGAGGAGGAGGAGGAAGAAGAGCAAAGGACGGACAAACAGACACACGGACGGACAGGAAACCACGTACCTCTTACGACTCCTACAAATGGACACGAAATAATTTTTGTCAAGGGGTTAGGAGTGAATATAACAACTCCTCCACCTTTATACTATCACTCCACTCTCTCTTCCACTCCATTTATTACTCCACTTCCTCCCACTTCCCACCTCCGCACTCCACCTACCTACCCTCCTGTCCCACTCCTTCCCTCCCCACTCCACCTACCCACTCCCTCCCACCGCACTCTCCCTTCCCACCCCCACTCCAGCTACCCCCCACCACCCAGCCTATTACACTAACAGGTAAACTGAACTAACGATGGTAATTAACCTTGTAAATAAACATTGACGAGACGGAAATATACCTGAGGAAATAAACGCATGTGTAAAGCTCTGGCGAACACATGAGCGACGTCAGTAACGATTAATCTGGCTACACAAAGACGATTTTTTTTGGTGTGATGGCGGAGAACGATAATTATTGGTGGTGCACGATAATTATGGTTGATAGTCTGCTATAATAATCACTGTTAATGATATACGGTAATATTTGTTGGTCATATTCAATAATTACGGTTCTTCTGCACGATAATTATTGTTGGCATTGTACGATAATTGTTTCCGGCAGCAATTATTTCTATTACCAACCTGGGACCCGTGATTATGATGAGCTGGAATCATATGGGGGATAATAATAATAATAATAATAATAATAATAATAATAATAATAATAATAATAATAATAATAATAATAATAATAAATTCAGACAAAATTCCCCAGTTTCCAAAAGAAGAAAAAAAAAAGTCCCTAACACTGGAAGTAGAATCATCCCTACACAAGTATATAGGAGAAACTGTATCTTTTTCCCCTGCCTCTCATCAGGTTAACCCACACCAACTGTCGACCCTCACTCTCCCTTTCCCTACATTTACGGGGAAAAAAGTCAGAAACTTCCCCAGACTCGTTAAGTCAATGTGGACAACTTTCTACGAGTGAAAATGAGAATGATCCTGGGGGTAAAGGCTTAATGAGGTCACTTTCACTAACTTTCTAAATGTTTATGATGAACTTTAACCATGGTGATTAGTGGTGTGGATAGTAGTGTGGATAGGTTAGTTATGATACTGTGGATAAGTGGATAGTTTAATGGTTAGTGTGGATAGATAATTAAAATGGCTGAGAAAATAATATCCCTAGACGGTATCATAAATTCCCCAGGTGAAGAGGATCATTTTCTTAGCATAAACCATAAATTTACCAGTTAAGAGAGAGAGAGAGAGAGAGAGAGAGAGAGAGAGAATATATGAACTCATTTCCCAACTTCAGGGGAAAAATAATACCCTCATTAAAATCATCTTAACATAATGACGCGTCAGCAAAAGGAAATAAATTCACGAGATGGGGAAAAAATAAGAGAGAGAGAAACGTCATTAAATCAGTGGCGGGGAAATAAGCATAAACTCTCACGAAAAGGTTCCTTAACTACCAGGAAATTCCCCAGCTGAGGAGAAAGCCAAATAAAATAGTAAACGTAAGTTAGTCAGGAATATTTCCCTAGTGGGGATAAAAAATGTCCCTGTAGGAGGCAGGTGTCTTACCCACCACCACCAGCTTGGTCAAGTCCCGGAAGAGGAGGAGGAAGAGGAGAAGGAGGAGGAGAAGGAGGAGAAGGAGGAGAAGGAGAAGGAGGAAGAGGACTCTCTCTCTCTCTCTCTCTCTCTCCCACTGTCTTCATTACCCCATGGACAGGAAAGGAGGGGGGAGAGGGGAAAGAAAAGTAATTTCAATTTAATTTCCCAAACTTTCCCCAAACTCGTTCAGTGAAAGCGTACATTTTCTGCAGGTGAAAGTTAGAGAGCTCGTAAAATGTGGGTTATACCACTTTTTATATCCTGCTAAAATGTTTACAAAGACACATTAAAGTTGCCATGGATGGTTGGCTGGGGTAGGGTGGATGGTTAGGCAAGGGGAGGGGTTGGTTGGAGGTGTTGATGGTAGGCTGGAGGTGTGGATGGTTAACGCAGACAGCTGGTAACATGGATGCTACACAGACAGCTGGTAACATGGATGGTTAACACAGACAGCTGGTAACATGGATGGAACACAACAGTAACATGGATGGTTAACACAGACAGCTGGTAACATGGATGGTAAACACAGACAGCTGGTAACATGGATGGTTAACACAGACAGCTTAACATGGATGGTTAACACAGACAGCTGGTAACATGGATGGTTAACACAGACAGCTGGTAACATGGATGGTTAACACAGACAGCTGGTAACATGGATGGTTAACACAGACAGCTGGTAACATGGATGGTTAACACAGACAGCTGGTAGGGTTGAAGGGTCATTCCCGCTGAAGAAGATGCTATGTAAACAACCTCCTTCCTCTTGAATAAAAGCCTCGTCTTATAATCCAACATTTACATTAACAAATTTACAGAGACGGTGTGCCAGATTTACACACTTACAGGAACAGCAGGTGTGTGAAGCGTTGAGTATATACACACCTGGAGCTAGTGCCAACCCTCCTCTCCAGCTGACTGAATGTTGGTTCTTTCAGTCAGTCAGTCAGTCATTCTCAGTAGTCCTGTTGTCAATATACCTCTAGTGTGCTTGCGTCAGACAGCTCTACGAATGCCAATCTTGAGTGAGCAACTGAGATAACTTTTTTATCAATCTGGTTATAAACATTATTGAAGGACTCCTTCTCTCTCTCAGACTACTAAACAAGGCGTGCCATCCGAAATTTTTAAACAGTAATCCATTAACGTTAACACAGTTCTCTTGTCTCTCCCACGATAATATCTCCAGTAACACACTCTAGCATCATCATACCTCAGGCAACACACCCTAGCATCATCATACCTCCGGCAACACACACCTAGCATCAGCATACTCAGGCAACACACTGCAGCATCATCATACCTCAGGCAACACACCTGCAGCATCATCATATCTCAGGCAACATACTGCAGCATCACCATACCTCAGGCAACACACTGCAGCATCACCATACCTCAGGCAACACACTGCAGCATCACTATACCTGGCAACACACTGCAGCATCACCATACCTCAGGCAACACACTGCAGCATCACCATACCTCAGGCAATACACTGCAGCATCACCATACCTCAGGCAACACACTGCAGCATCACCATACCTCATGCAACACACTGCAGCATCACCATACCTCACAGCAACACACTGCAGCATCACCATACCAGGCAACACACTGCAGCATCACCATACCCTCCAGGCAACACACTGCAGCACCCATACCTCAGGCAACACACTGCAGCATCACCATACCTCAGGCAACACACTGCAGCATCACCACACCAGGCAACACACTGCAGCATCACCATACCTCAGGCAACACACTGCAGCATCACCATACCAGGAGCAACACACTGCAGCATCACCATACCTCAGGCAACACACTGCAGCATCACCATACCTCAGGCAACACACAAACATCATCACACATCATAACCAGCCTCCATTTGGCAGCATCACTATTGACTCACCAATAAATGTTGGGGGAGGGGGGCGGGTAATGACCATCTACTGTGTGACCAACAAACATGAGGGGGAGGGGGGCGGGTAATGACCATCTACTGTGTGACCAACAAACATGAGGGGGAGGGGGAGGTGGGGCGCTATACACCTCATACTCATATGTTCTGCCCCTCGTCCGTACTCTTGCTTTTGGTACTCTCTATGTACTCGGGTGAACTTTCTCTCTAATTTTTCCTTCTCAGTTGTACTCTCTCTCTCTCTCTCTCTCTCTCTAGGATGGCACTGCTAGTAGTCCTACCTTTCTATCTGGCCCTGTGCCAATACACTAGGATTGGCCCTCATCTTTGTATCGAAGGTGGAAGTAAAGAAAGAAGAAGAGAGAAGAGAGAGAGAGACTACTATTTCATTATCATTAGACAACAATGACAGCGCCTTTCCTCACTCTTCACGACGCGACCGGCAGCAATCACAGCGCCTCCCTCATTGACTCGACACGGCCAACAATCACAGCGAATCGCACACAGATTAGTTTAATGATGGTCATTTGTTTTCCGGCTCGTTAGTATGAGGCGGTGTGTTGTGCCAGCCATCTGTTACTTCCGGCCCTTATCACCACCGTCTGTCTGTCTGTCTGTCTGTCTCTCATCATATCTCACAGGTAATGTCTCATCATCTGTTCTTTGTTTCCCGTCTCACTTGTCTCTTTCAGGTGTGTGTGTTGTTGTGTGTGTGTGTGTGTGTGTGTGTGTGTGTGTGTGTGTGTGTGTGATTGGTCCTTGTGTTCGTCTCCTTAATCTCATTCAATATCTCCCATTAATATCTCTCATCTCTCACAATACCCCACTTAAATCATCTCTCTGTGTGTCTCTCAAATCCTCTGCAGTTCTCTATCCGTCTCTCAACACCTCCGTCGGAATATATCTTTCTCGCCAAGTCATTTATCTCTGTCTCTAATTAACTCTTTGTTCTCGTGTCTGTCTCTCACTCTATGCGGGCCGTTCTCATCACAGACTTCAATATTTGCATCTCATTATCTGTGTGTGTGTGTCTCAGTGCAACAGTGAGGGAGAGAGTTGCATGTCTGAGTAATGATGATGATGATGATGATGATGATGATGATTGCAAACATCAACATTATTATCACTATACTCGAATGTTAATCATTATCACGTCACTGTCATTATTATATATATATCACCATCACCATTGTCACTATCACCACCACCACCACCACTATCACCATCTTCACACACATCAGTACAAAGACACGCATGAGAATGTTTGTATATTTCCTCTCTCTCTCTCTCCTCTCTCTCTCTCTCTCTCTCTCTCTCTCTCTCTCTCTCCCTTCCTCTGTCATCCCTCTGCAGCCCACCCTGCCACCCATTCTGCCGCCCGCCCTGCCATCCACTCTGCCGCACCCCTGCCATCCACTTTGCCGCCCGCCCTGTCATCCACTCTGCCGCCCGCCCTGTCATCCACTCTGCCACCCACCCTGCCACTGCCGCCCACCCTGCCACCCACTCTGCGCCTACCCTGCCATCCACTCTGCCTGCCACCCACTCTGCCGCCCTGCCATCCACTCTGTCCCGCTCTACCCACCCTGCCACCCACTCTGCCCCCCACCCTGCGCCCACAAGTCTCCTCCCAGGTAGGTCGTCCATCACTGGGGAGGAAAAAGGTGTTAGTGGAGCAGTCAGTGAGGCAGAGACCCTCTGATACCTTGCCTATCTCCCCTCACCTCTCATTCCTCACTATCCCCTCTCCTGTCTCCCCCACCTCTCATTCCCTCACTGTCTCCCCTCACCTCTCATTCCCTCACTATCCCCTCTCCTGTCTCCCCCTCTCATTCCCTCACTATCCCCTCTACTGTCTTCCCCTCACCTCTCATTCCCTCACTATCCCCTCTCACTGTCTCCCTCACCTCTCATTCCTCTATCCTCTCTGTCTCCCCTCACCTCTCATTCCTCACTATCCCCTCTCTGTCTCCCCTCACCTCTCATTCCCCTCACTATCCCCTCTCACTGTCTCCCCTCACCTCTCCTTTCCTCACTATCCCCTCTCACTGTCTCCCTCACCTCTCATTCCCTCACTATCCCCTCTCTCTCCCCCTCACCTCTCATTCCCTCCTCTCTCCCTCTCCTGTCTCCCCTCCTCCTCCATTCCCTCCTCATCCCCTCTCACTGTCTCCCCTCACCTCTCATTCCCTCACTATCCCTCTCACTGCCCCTCACCTCTCATTCCCTCACTGCCTCCCCTCTTACTGTTCCCCTCACCTCTTATTCCCCTCCCTCCCCTCTCACTGTCTCCCTCACCTATCATTCCCTCACTGCCTCCCCTCTCTTCCTCTTCTCCCATTCCCCTACTCTCCCCTCTCACTGTCTCCCTCACCTCTCATTCCCTCACTCTCCCCTATCACTGTTTCCCCTCTCTCTTCCCTCCTCTCCCCTCTGTCTCCTACTCATTCCCTCACTCCCCCCTATCACTGTCTCCCCTCACCTCCTCATTCCCTCCTCTCCCCTCTCCTGTCTCCCCTCACCTCTCATTCCCTCCTCTCCCTCTCCACTGTCTCCCCTTACCTCTCATTCCCTCACTGCCTCCCCTCTCTTCCTCATCTCCCATTCCCCTTACCATCTCCCCTCAGTCTCTCACCTTATCTCACATTCCCTCATGGTCTCCCCTCACCTAACCCCTCTTTATCATCTCTCCACTAATCTCTTCCACCCTCTCTTCATCACCCTCCCTCTCTTCCCCCTCTCCTCTCCCTATACCTTCATTCACTTTCTGTCCTCCTATTCTCCCCTCACCTCGTTTCAATCTCTCCCCTCACTTTAGTAATGGTTATTTCACCCACGTAGGAGTAGGAGGAGGAGGAGAAGAACCTCCTTTCCTCTTCCTTACTCCTTCCTTCCCTCCTCCCTTACCTCCCTTCCTTCCTTTGCTCTCTCCTTCCTTCCTTCCGCTCCTCCTTCCTCCTCTATCCATTGACCATTCTTCATCTTTATTTTTACACTGTCTGTCTGTCCCTTTGTTTATCTGTCTGTCTATCTCTTGTCTGTCTTGATCCTTTTCTTTATTCTCTCTCTCCTCTCTCTCTCTCTCTCTCTCTCTCTCTCTCTCTCTCTCTCTCTCTCATATTAACCACACAGGCATTGATCTCATTCCTTCCCTGTCTACTAACAAGCACCTGACAACTCCCTGTGTCCTTATTAACCAGGAGGAAGGAGGAGGAGGAGGGAGGAGGAGAAAAGAATAAAGATTACAGAAAATGGACAATAAAGTTCACCACAATTAAAGGAATAAAACTTTAGAAACTGCTGACAAAGCCAGAACAGGAAGAAGAAGAGAGGGAGGAGGAAGGAGGAGGAGGAGGGGAGGAGGAGAGAGGAGGAGAGTGAGGGAGGGAGGGAGAGAGGAGGAGGAAGGGAGGAGAAGAGGAGAAGGAGGGGAGGAAAGGGGCAGGGGAGGAGGAGAATGCAAGGTTGAAGGGAGGAGAAAGTGCACGAAGGAAGGAAGGAAGGAAGGAAGGAAGAAACGACAGGAACGAATGAAAGAAAAAAAGGAAGGAAGGAATGAAAGAATACCAGGAAGGAAGGAATGAAAGAAGGAAGGAAGGAAGGAAGGAAGGAGGAGAGGAGGGGTGAAGGAAGGATGAGGCTCAATAAAAGAAGAAAAGGAAATAAAAAAATAAGAACAAGGGAGCAGGAAATAGGAGAGAGAAAGAAGGAAGGAAGAAAGAAAAGAAAGGCAAAGAATGGTGAGAAGAAACGGCACAAGAAAACAAGGGAAGCTTGCGAATGAGACAGAGAAGGAAATTGCTGATGATTACGTAAAAACAGAATAATGGTCAGTCACACACACACACATTTGGCTTAGATATTATTGTTATTTTTTGTTAACCTAATGAAACAATATTTTAACACCTGCCTTAATTTACGTCACTGTACATAAAGTTCTGTACATTTCTCTATTTTGTTTTTTAATTATCAAAGTTGTATATAGCTCCACAGTGGTTTGCTAATATTACAAGTTTAATATAGTTTTATCTCAGAATTATTCAACAGTTCCGCCAAATTCTCATAAGGAGTTTTTGGTAGGCATTCGTTGCACCGTTTCCCACTCGGGCGGGAGGTGGGTGTTGCATAAATACCGCCACCGCCGCCGAACTGTAATTGAGTTAAAATCTATCCCTAGTAAGCCGTCCCACCACTCGCCAGGGTCCTCCCTATCCTGAATGTTAAGTAACAGTCACTACCGCTCTAAGGGACGTATTAAAATATTCTCTGGTCAGTTTGCCACCACTTATACATACATATATGTGTATGTATATATTATATGTACATACATACATACTGTACACAAACATAAGTACATATATGCAATGTCCGCCGCCGCCGTCTCTGCCACCACCGACACCACCGCCACCACCGCCACCACCACACCGCCACCACCATCACCACCACACCGCCACCACCATCACCACCACACCACCACCATCACCACCACCATCACCACCACCATCACCACATCATAATACACACTGCAGGTCGGTGCTGAAAGGTTTTCCCACTCTCCACACCAGCAAGACTTGGGCTCCTCGGAACTGCCAGGAATGTGAGCCGAATTTAGTGGCGCAGAAAATATTGGTGCTGAGTATAAAAAAGCAAGAATGTGGTACACAGGAGTATGGATCACACTAGCGGAACGGAATGTAAAGAAGCAAATACAGTGAAGGTGCTGAGTATAATGGCGTTCAGTAGTGGTGCTGAGTATAATGGCGTTCAGTAGTGGTGCTGAGTATAATGGCGTTCAGTAGTGGTGCTGAGTATAATGGTGTTCAGAAGTGATGCTGAGTATAATGGCGTTCAGTAGTGATGCTGAGTATAATGGTGTTCAGTAGTGGTGCTGAGTATAATGGTGTTCAGTAGTGGTGCTGAGTATAATGGCGTTCAGTAGTGGTGCTGAGTATAATGGCGTTCAGTAGTGGTGCTGAGTATAATGGCGTTCAGTAGTGGTGCTGAGTATAATGGCGTTCAGTAGTGGTGCTGAGTATAATGGTGTTCAGTAGTGGTGCTGAGTATAATGGCGT
>NW_024729730.1:0-55000 GCF_018991925.1 Homarus americanus | reverse complement strand
GATCCACCCTGCGAAGACGATCAACTACCACCATTTAGAATCATCCCCTCCACCACCACCACCACCTACCACAATCTATTATCACACCCACCCCACCATCTACCACTATCTATTTACCTACCATACCTACCACTATCACCTCACCACCACCACAATCTAACACCACCCTAACCATCAAATATCACCAACCACCACAACAACAATCTAACACCACCCTTGACTACCACTATCTACTATCACCCCAAGCCGCCACCACCCCTACCTACCACCACCCCTACCTACCACCACTACCTACCACCATTCACCCACCACCACCACCACAATCGGCAAGATCCCCCAAGACTAATGAAACCGATTATCATAAAAATTTCGCGAACGCCAATTATGACCAATATTTCGCCAAAGTTTAAAGTCCGCCAGTTAAATTAATTCCCAGGGACAATGGGGGAAAATATGGCAGACGTTATCTTAAGAAGGCCCCGGCCACCAGTCCAATAAGACCTTTCAATATTTTTCTACTAATTGGATTCTCTTTACCATTTGGACTTTTTTCCCCGAAAAGGACTTTTTTCCCCTAATAGGACTTTTTTCCCTGATTGAATTGTTTCCCTTAATATGACCTTTTCCCTTATTTGGACTTTTTTCCACTGATTAGACTTTTTTCCCCTAATAAGACTTTTTTCCTCTAAATGGACAGTTTTCGTATCTGGACTTGTTTCCCATACCTGGATTTTTCCCTTTAACATAACTTTTTCCCCTACGGCACAAACATGGCGTCGAAACTGCACAGAGACTCAATTCTATCGTGTGTGTGTGTGTGTGTGTGTGTGTGTGTGTGTGTGTGTCGTTCAATATACATCCGAGGAAAAATAACAAAGGGGAGATGGGGGAAGAAGAGAGAGAGAGAGAGAGGAAGAAGGGAAGAGTAAATAGGGAATAAAAGGGGGAAACAAGAGAGGGGAGAGTACTAGAGTGTGTAGGCACGGGGAAGAAGAGGATGATAATGTAAAAGGAAACAAGGGGAAGAGAGATGAAACAGAGTAGAGAAGGGGAGAATACTGCCTGGGGAGAGAAGAGACAAGAAACAATAGGGGAGGAGAGCCTAGGACGAGGGGAGTGTGGGGAGGGGTGGAGGTGGGAGGGGTGGAGGTGGAGGGGTGGAGGTAGGGAGGGGTGGAGGTGGGAGGGATGGTATGTTGTGGGAGCGTGTGTGTGTGAGGATAGTGGGGATGGGTGGGGGTGGGGGAGGGGGAGGTGGAGGGGAGGGAGGGGAGGTCACAGTGTTATGCCGTTAGCGGGGTTCTTCATCAACATAAACAAGGTATCAGTCTAATCACACAGCATTACAAACAGCCATCAGACACACGTAATGGTCGAGGCGCTTCAAAAACACCAACAACGCATAAAACACAACATTCAAATGATGACACGACTCACAAACACCGCCTAAACGAGGTCGGGAAATGGGAAAAAAAAAACATAAGCTCAAACGATGACTTGTAAATATGCAAACACGATCCACACGAGGCAGCTTAACACTAAACACCACAAAAACAATGCATAAATACCTTAAACACACAAACACGATCCACAGGAGGTACCGGGAAGCCTAACTCCCCCGAAAAAAAAAAGGATCGTCTCGTGGACTTCCGAGGATTAGTATTTGTCGCGTTGGGTCCCACAATATGGGAGAGAATAACACGAGCATGGCGGCGGGGGACACAGCCCTCTCTTGTTACATCAGCTCGGCGCCTTAAGCCTACTGTACACCACTAGCTAAGCTCTATCCAGCTGACAGGCCTCTTAGTTTTATCTTTTCTTTCATCAGGGGTTCTTCAGCCTTCAGTACACTCAGATCTTTCAGGGAGTCCAGGCCATTTTTCTTCAGGTGTTCCTATAATCCTAACAGAAGTCACAAGCCATCCCTAAGCTGAAGTCCCACTAAACCTACTTGATTTTGAAGATCCTCCTCCCAGTCCTTAGGCTCTGCAAAACTTCTTAAACCTCCCAGACCCCACTAAACCCACCAGGTCTTATAAACACACACACACACAGGATTTTACTCAAGATCCAGACCCTCCAAGGTTTCCAGAGAGATTTTAGGCAATAAAATGAAGGACTGAGCCCGTGACCGAGTAGTGGGGACGGTGAGGGGTAAGGAGCGGCATCAATGAGAAAAGCTGGAGGAGAGGCGTCAGAAGCCAAACGACCTGTGAAGTGAAGACACGGGACACCGGAGAGAACACGGCGAGCAATACAGGAGGAACTGCTGACGAAGGAGACTGTGAAGAAGGGTAGAGGGACGGAAGAGAAGGGCATGTGAAGTGAAAGGAAGGAGGCGAGGTATGTAATATCTTAAGAGGAAAAAGTGGAAAGCGAATTTTTGGGTGCGTAGTGGTAGAAGGTTAACTGGATGTGTCTATTAGGCAGGCTGGGGGGGAGGAGGTAGAGAGGACTAGTTAATAGAGTAGAGAGTTAAGAAAGGAAACTTGCAGATAAGAGAGGAACGCGTACAAACAAACTGAATCAATAAGAAAGTTGTTTATCACAGTGACGCTGACACGTGTAAGTCGTGGAGGCCTCCCAGTTTTATTTTATTTTATATGTGTGTGAGTCTCGCCGCCTCCCCAGAGTCAACCCCCACAGCCCATCATCCCGACGGCCTGGAAGAGACAGCTCAACATAGACCCACAAAGTCAGCGAACAATACACCATCGAGACTTCAATATAGTTCTGCGGCTGATGGCTTGAAAACTCCCAGCCTCGTCAAGATCCATCAGGGAATGGAAATGGTCTCTGGATTCCACTTGAGTCCTGTGGCGATGTTTCTTGATCCCACTGAGTGTGAAAAACGAAATACTTACTTAACTGGATGTCGAGACACGTGTGTTTGTGTGTGTGTAAAACCCATCAGGAACCAGACAGATCTCTGTGCCACACTCACACATTAAGTAGTAGTGCGCACGCCCATCAAGTCTTGAATGCACCGCCTTACGAAACTCCGAGTTAAAAGTTACTTCGTGTTGCGTCAGAGCCGAGCAAACCATATTTCCACGAGTGGTGAGAGTTGGCTGTGAGTCACATTAGCGTCTAGAGGCGATATCATACATACCTGAGGGCTGAGACCTGCCTGTGTGTCACAGCAGATCCTGGAGGCAACGCCAACCTTACCAGGGACCAAGAGCTGTGTGTGAGTCATATAAGGGGTTGGAAGGAAGCAATTTTCTGATATCACAAAGTGAAGACAGACAGTGATGATAAACATTAAATAAATTCCCCGACGCTCATCTAGACGGTCCTTGGAGTCTAACGGGTCAGGGAGTCCAGGAGTGTCGACTCAATAGCTCCTAAACCCACCTCCACTTTTTCTTTACTCTAATAGGACGAAGGTTTTATTAGATATTGCATAACACACTAAGCCAAACGAGATCGGAAAGAGCATCTTGTTTTTCCAAGTTTTAATTTGTTTGTTGTTGTTGATGATGATGAATCGTGTATCAGGTAATGAGTTGTAAATGCGCCTGGAAGCGTCCCTCAGCTCCCTGGATTTAATATTTGTCTCCAGATCTCTTAAAGGTTTTCCATCAATCATGAAAAAACTAAAAAAATGAAAAATCCAGGGTACATTAAATTCTTAAGTCTGCCACAGGATCCCACGAGATCCCTCAAAGGACCCAAGATCCTTGCAAGGTCCTGGAAGCGACTCTTGATCCCTCACATATCACAACTGGCCTTAAGCCATCATGAGACCGAGGAAGTTAGCTCAGATTTTGTAAGTCCCTGAGGGCTGCGGAGGTCTCATGTATCTATCAGCTGGAGAATGTTGCAGCTCGAGGCAGTGAAATCTTGGGAAGTGGTAGTTCCAGGATTCCATTCAACACCGAGTCTTCAAGAATTTTTCAGACTGTGATAAAAATAGATTACCCAGTAAATCAGAGTCAGACCCAGTATTGTGAACTTACAACAAACTATTTCCAATAATAAAACATTATTTATCTCTCTTGGGAAGAATAAAAATAAGAGTGTTAGCACAAAAGAAGAGTACGAGTAGACCACAACACATCATGAGACTTTGGTTCAAGACTGAGCGACCTCTCAACTTCCCTGAAACTCTTCGGGAGGATGATGTACCCTGGTCTTCATCCCTTCGACTACCCCTTCACCGCCACCAACAGCTTATCGTTTACAGTCTATAAATCTGACAGCATCGCCCTCACACACGCCATTACCTATGACAGTAATGACACTAACGACTCAGGACCTCAGCTGCCTCTTGTTAAGTTCTATTTGAATATATCCGATCAGTGCTGCACGGATCCACAGGCTGAGGTGCAATCATACTGACGCTTAATATAGGAAAGTAATGTGTGTGTGTGTGTGTGTGTGTGTGTGTGTGTGTGTGTGTGTGTGTGTGTGTGTGTGTGTGTGTGTCCTCTCACTAAATATCTCTCCTTGCCTCTGTATCTCTCACTCTCTTCACTCATCATTTCTCTCTCTTTCTCCCTTCCTCCTCAGTCATAAGTCCTACATTTTTCTCCCTTTACAGAATTGCGTCAAGTCGTGCAGTGTTGAGGTTCAGGGAGTGAGTGGTGAGGTGTGTGAGTGGTGAGGTGTTTGACGGGTGAGTGTTGAGGTGTGTGTGTGTGGTGGGTGAATGGTGAGGTGTGTGGTGAGGTGTGTGGTGGGTGAATGGTGAGGTGGGTGAATGATGAGGTGTGTGACGGGTGAGTGGTGAGGTGTGTGGTGGGTGTGGGTGGGTGAATGGTGAGGTGTGTGTGTGAGGGTGGTGAGGGGTGTGGTGTGAGGTGTGTGGTGGGGTGAATGGTGAGGTGGGTGAATGGGGTGTGTGTGATGGGTGAGTGGTGGGGTGGGTGAGGTGTGTGACGGGTGAGGGGTGAGGTGTGGTGAGGTGTGTGTGGTGATGTATGTGGTGGGTGAGTGGTGGGTGTGTGACGGGTGAGGTGTGGTGATGTGTGTGGTGGTGAGTGGTGTGGTGGGTGAGTGGTGTGGTGACGGGTGAGGTGGTGAGGTGTGACGGGTGAGGTGTGTGGTGAGGTGTGTGACGGGTGAGGTGTGTGGTGGGTGAGTGGTGAGGTGTGTGAGTGATAAGGAGGTGCCTCACTGAATCTGTCTCTGGACACATCAAGATACTGCGGACATCCCCAAGTTATTTTGGACACTTCTGGGCTGCTGCAAACACCTCAAGATTGCTGCAGACATCCCCAAAATTGCTGCAGACACCCCAAGATTGCTGCAGACACCAAAATTGCTGCAAACATCCCCAAAATTGCTGCAAACACCCCCAAGATTGCTGCAGACACCAAAAATGCTGCAAACACCCCCAAGATTGCTGCAGACACCAAAAATACTGCAAACACCCCCAAAATTGCTGCAAACACCCCAAAGATTGCTGCAGACACCAAAATTGCTGCAAACACCCCCAAAATTGCTGCAAACACCCCCAAGATTGCTGCAGACACCTTTATTATCCTCTGTCTACATGTCTTAGTACACAGGAGGTAAATTCTACCTGTTATCCACATCTACAGTTCACAGGCAGGTGTTCTCTACGCCTCGCCCAGCACTGAGAGACTTCATATCTTAGGAGTGAGATGCTGGGTGTTTCAAAATGACGGTCTAGGGCTGGCGATACCTAATGGGCAGTTCCTATATACATCAACGTCAGGGTGATAATTAGTGGTCAGACCCTTAATGAGGAGAGATGGTGATTTACAGTGGCGGCAGAGGTGAAAATGTACTCGAATGTGGAAGCAGACGAAGACGCAGACGAAGACGCAGACGCCCAAGGTAGTAAAGGAAAAACATAGAAGAGGCTATCATCACCATCACCACCATCTCCTCCAACCATCACCATCTCCACCACCATCTCCTCCAACCATCACCATCTCCATCACCACCATCACCATCTCCTCCACCATCACCACCACCATCACCATCTCCACCACCATCACCATCTCCACCATCATCACCACCATCACTCCACCAGCACCATCTCCACCACCATCACCATCACCATCTCCACCATCACAGGAAGCTGACCCCAGTGGAGAGGTGGACCCCAATACTGACAACTGCTGCCACGACTGTCGTCCTTTCTGCCACCCCTCCAACCGTCTCTCCTGCCACCCCTCCAACCGTCCCTTCAACCAACCCTCCAACCGTCTTCCTGCCACCCTCCAAACTGTCTCCTCCTACAATTCCCCTCCAACCGTCCCTTCCAACCAACCCTCCAACTGCTCCTCCCCACACCCCCTCCAACGTCCTCATTACACCCTCCAACTGTCCCTCGGGCCACCCCTGCAACTGTCTCATGCCACCCTTTCAACTGTCTCTCATGCCGACTCCTCCAACTGTCGTCCCTCAGGCCACCCCTGCAACCATTGTCTCATGCCACCTTTCAACTGTCTTCATGCCGACCCTCCAACTGTCAGTCCTTCAGGCCACTCCTCCAACCGTCTCATGCCACCCCCTCCAACCACCCCCTCCAGCCGACCCTCCAACCATCTCATGACACACCCAACCCACTCCACTGCCTCAGCTGCACCCCATCCTGCTGCTGCTGTCCACTACCCCACCTCCTGCTGTTGTCCACCACCCCACTCCTCCTGCTGCTGCTGCTGGTCCACTACCCCATTCCTCCTGCTGCTGCTGCTGTCCACTACCCCATTCCTCCTGCCAGCTGCTGCTGTCCACTACCCCACCTCCGCTGCTGCTGTCCACCACCCCCACTCCTCCTGTTGCTGCTACTCGTCCACTACCCCACCTCCTGCTGCTGCTGTCCACTACCCCACTCCTCCTGCTGCTGCTGCTGTCCACTACCCCACTCCTCCTGCTGCTGCTGCTGTCCACTACCCCACTCCTCCTGCTGCTGCTGCTGTCCACTACCCCACTCCTCCTGCTGCTGCTGCTGTCCACTACCCCACTCCTCCTGCTGCTGTTAATCTTGTTGTATTTGCTGTTGTTGCTGTTGTATATGGTGCTGCTGTTATCGTACTTCCTGTTGTTGTTGTTACAGATGTTATTTGTGTTGTTACCGTTACGTTATTAAGTTACAATTACAAGAACGAGTATTCAGCTAACCTGTACACAGTTATAGTTACAGGACAGACAGACAGACAGACAGACAGACAGACACACACACACACAGACACACCAAAGGGCCATTATGTATTCACTAGATAATGCCAAGAAGCACAAGTTGAGAGACCGAGTATAATGACTTTAATAGTTCCTTCGGGGGGCAAGAACGTGCTACAGATACCAAGTGCCTCCCCTCACCCACTATCCTGAGGCCCTCGTCTCTTAAATGCCAAGGTCAGTGTCCAGGGTGGTCAGTGTCCAGGGTGGTCAGTGTCCAGGGTGGTCAGTGTCCAGGGTGGTCAGTGTCCAGGGTGGTCAGTGTCCAGGCGGTCAGTGTCCAGGTTGGTCAATGGTTGTGGGCCAGAGTCCAGGGTGGCTGTGTGTCCAGGCTGGTCAATGGTTAGTAGGGCCAGAGTCCAGGGTGGTCAGTGTCCAGGTTGGTCAATGGTGGTAGGGCCAGAGTCCAGGTGGTCAGTGTCCAGGTTGGTCAATGGATAGTAGGGCCAGAGTCCAGGTGGTCAGTGTCCAGGTTGGCCGCGTCCAGGGTGGTCAGTGTCCAGAGGGTCAGTATCCAAGGAGGGTCAATGGTTGTAGGGCCAGAGTCCAGGGTGGTCGTGTCAGGCGGTCAGTGTCCAGGGCGGTCAGTGTCCAGGGCGGTCAGTGTCCAGGGCAGTCAGTGTCCCAGGCGGTCAGTCAGTGTCCAGGGCGGTTGTCAGTGTCCAGGGCGGTCGGTGTCGCAGGTGCGGTCGGTGTCCAGGGCGGCCAGGCGGCTGCGTCTAAGGTCAATGTCCAATTTTCATTTTAATTAGAAGTGTTTTGTCCTAGTTTGTCATCTCTCTCTCCGGTGTATGGGGAGGAGGCAGACAACGATCCGACAAATTTGGAACATAAACATTAGTTCTGGGTGATTCACTTACAACACGACTGTCACTCCCAGGCTACCGCGTCGTCCTCCCTCTCTCTCTCTCCCAGACTAGCGGGTCGTCCTTCCTCCCTACCTTCCTCCCCTCCCACACTTCCTCCTCCTTCCGTTCCTCTCTTCCTCCACCTATTTTCCAACCCCTATTTATCCATCTCAGGACTCTCGCTGCCGATAACCATTTTCATTTATTAGCAATATTTTTGGAGGATAAAGTGACGACAAAATGCGAGTGGTGAATTATTTTGTGATTTTATTATCAAGGTGGTTAAAAAAGAAAACGAGTTTGGTGGATTTTAGACCGATTGTTTTATGAGTTGGCGGAAAATATATTTGGTGAATTTCCAGACGAAGTTTTTATCAAGTTGGCGAAAACGGAACTTGACGATGTGTGTTCAAGTGAAAAATACGTTAAGCGATTTTTTTTTAGGCAAACTTTTCGTAAATAATTTGTAGATGAATATATTTCGCGACTTTTCTAAATGTACTACAGCGAAATTAACATTCTTGACACCTGTTCTCACCTACAGTACGTAATTACCTGTCTATATATGAACACTTCAGAAGCATGAACGATTACTGTCTCGTAAATTTGGCGATAACACTTCCTCCTCCTTCCGTTCCTCTCTTCCTCCACCTATTTTCCAACCCCTATTTATCCATCTCAGGACTCTCGCTGCCGATAACCATTTTCATTTATTAGCAATATTTTTGGAGGATAAAGTGACGACAAAATGCGAGTGGTGAATTATTTTGTGATTTTATTATCAAGGTGGTTAAAAAAGAAAACGAGTTTGGTGGATTTTAGACCGATTGTTTTATGAGTTGGCGGAAAATATATTTGGTGAATTTCCAGACGAAGTTTTTATCAAGTTGGCGAAAACGGAACTTGACGATGTGTGTTCAAGTGAAAAATACGTTAAGCGATTTTTTTTTAGGCAAACTTTTCGTAAATAATTTGTAGATGAATATATTTCGCGACTTTTCTAAATGTACTACAGCGAAATTAACATTCTTGACACCTGTTCTCACCTACAGTACGTAATTACCTGTCTATATATGAACACTTCAGAAGCATGAACGATTACTGTCTCGTAAATTTGGCGATAATAAAAAAAATCCAATGTGAGTTCCGTGGTTGAATGTGGGTGCGCCAAGTCCGTAGACTTGCTAGTGTATCTAATTATCTATCCTTTCATTATCCAGCCTATCCTATTTACTCACCCTTAACCCCATTCATCCATCTATCCCATTCCTCTCATTAGTCCCCATTCCTCCATTCTCTCATTTACTTCCTCATTTATCATCAGCTATTTTTAGTTCATCTCCTGCCCTTCCTATCCCTAGACGCGGAGTCACTGGGTAGATTCACACACGATTAGTGTCCCCGTCCACATTTCCCCTGAGTGCGTTGGGTGTGTTGAGGGTGTGTGTTGGGGAGGTGGTGTGGGGTGGGGTGGGGTGGGGGTGGGGTGGGGTGGGGGTAAGGGGTGGATGGGGCTTGTGTATGTGGAATGTGTGGGGAATGTGTGGAGAGTGGATGAGATTGGGCAGCGGATGTTGAGGAATGGAAAGTGGATGTGAGGAGATGGAGGGTGGATGGAACGGCGGTATAAGCGGATTAAGACAGTCATAAGTGGATTAAAAAAGTGGATTCCGTAAACACGTGGATCAATGTGAATATAACTTGATCAACACCACACTCTATCGCCTTTTATTACCCCTAGTCAGGTATTTGTTCGCAGCTGGGTCGACTAGGGGCGCCCCACACTCTGATTAACCCAGGGATTCGAAGCAGCAAACACAGGATCAGGAGGCGAGTGTTATATCCACAAGGCAGACAAAATCGATGCAAGTGAATGAAAGTAAAAGGAAAGACGGAGTAGGGATGGTGGAAGGACACACACACACACAAACAAATAAACAGCAACAAACACATACACACACACAACAAACACTCAAACACACACACACACACAACAAAAACAAACACAACAAACAGTAAGGACCTTTGCCGCCAGTCTCCAGAAGAGGGGAGGAAAAAAATATATTTGTCGAAGGGAAAAACTCTTTTAATTTAGTTTTCCTCCTGTTGGGGTGGGAAATGTCTCGTGTAGGCGTGGTAGTGTCTGTCTGTCTGTTTACCGTTTCTCTTCGTCTCTCGTTTCTCTCTTTCAGGACTCCTCTCCCTCTGCTTCCTTCTCTCCTCCTCTCCCTTTACAGTCCTCTTTTGTCCTTCTCTCTTTCTTTCTCTCTACCTCACTATTTTTCTTTCCCCGCCACCATCACTCTCCCCCTGCTTCTCTCACTCTGTCTTTCTCTCCCTACCTCCTTCGCTCTCTATTTTTCTCCCTTCCTTCCTCCCTTTCTCTTCCTGTCTCTACCTCACTCCCTCTCTCTTCCTCTTCCTCTGTCGTCATATCATCACCACACAGGATCGACAGACTGATGCAGCCTCACTATCTCAGTCAGTCAGTCAGTCAGTCAGTCAGTCAGTCAGTCAGCGAGACATAAACTGAATTCGCATACACAAACGATTCGACTAAAAAAAAAAAAGGTGATTCAAATCTTTCCAATTGTATAAGACTGTCAGTTTCCCTCACCCGCTTATGAACAACTTGCAGTAACAGGGAAACTTTTAATTTAAGTTGCGCGTCCGTGAAGTTTCCGGAGTTTGTGAGGCAGCCGACACCTGGTTGACCAAGTTAAGAGACTGGCCACTGTTAAGTTTGGGAAAATTAGCCAGTGTATCAGTTTCCTGTTTTAGTGAGCTCTTAGGGGAAAAAAACGTAACTTATGGTAATTTCTAAGAGACCGAAAACGTTTGTCATGAGTGTTTGGTATTCAATAGTCCAAGAGTCTCAAACGGTTCTCAAGAGTGTTTGGTTTTTAAGAGTCCGAGAGTCTAAAACGTTTCTTTAAGGAGTTGTACGTTTTTAAGAGTACGTCAGCAGACTTTAAAACGTTTTTTTTTGTCATAACAACCAGCAAGAACATCCGGGTAATTAAGTCGACACAAGACTAAGGGGTAAATTATGAATAGGGTCGCTAGCGGTGTGTGGCAACTCCCCTTAAACAAACAAACAAACAAACAAACAAACAAACAAACACACACACACACACCAAACCTACCGACTTAACCTTTAATTTGTTGATTATTTAATATTATTTATAAAATTAATTTAACATACTGCCTCTAGCCTTTTACCAAAGTTCAAGCTGGCTATCAAAGCTTACTATGATCATCAAAGCTTACTATGATCATCAAAGCTGACTAACAGGTTCACCAAGTTTCTCAAAGCTGGCTATCAAAGATTACTCTAATCATCAAAGTTGGCTAACAAGTTCACCACGTTCATCAAAGCTGGCTGTAACAGGTTCACCACGTTCGTCAAAGCTGACTATAACAGGTTCACCACGTTCGTCAAAGCTGGCTAACAAGTTCACCACGTTCGTCAAAGCTGGCTATAAGAGTTTCACCACGTTCATCAAAGCTGGCTGTAACAGGTTCACCACGTTCGTCAAAGCTGACTATAACAGGTTCACCACGTTCGTCAAAGCTGACTATAACAGGTTCACCACGTTCGTCAAAGCTGACTATAACAGGTTCACCACGTTCGTCAAAGCTGGCTGTAACAGGTTCACCACGTTCGTCAAAGCTGGCTGTAACAGGTTCACCACGTTCGTCAAAGCTGACTATAACAGGTTCACCACGATCGTCAAAGCTGACTATAACAGGTTCAGGGCTCAACAGCTGACTCGCCTCGCTACTAATGAACCTCTCGCCAAGCACCAAGCCAATTAGTGAGCGCATATGATTGTGGCATCGAACACAAAGCAGTCTATTCCAGATCTGTGGGGGATTATCATCACCTCCGGACACGACCTACCTGTCTGACTACCTGATCGTGTATACTAACATCTTTCTCCTTAAAATGTGTGAGTTTTTTCGTATTTGCTTGTGTTTGTGTGTCTGTCTGTTCTGTATGTATCGAGGCGCTAATAAAGTCCCTGTATGTGTGTGTGTGTGTGTGTGTGTGTGTGTGTGTATGTGTGTCTACAGTGACCCTAGCAATAGCCCTCACCTGTATCATGTCACCTGTGAACCTTTAAGGTGACCCCTACCCAAAACTTAATCCGGGTTGGGGTGAGAAAGATCTCTCAAACACAGGTGAATTTGTGTACATTGTTTAGAGGTCAAGTTAAAGGTTCACAGGTAACAACAAAGGTGAGTTATGTTGCTAGGGTCACTGTACACACACACACACACACACACACACACACACACACACACACACACATGTAGCTTGTATACAGTCTCCCAACTCCCTCCCTGTTTCCGTGGGGTTCGGCCCGAGAGTGGACAACAACAAACCCGGAACTGAACTAGACTGCACGGGATAATACTCGGGCTGTCTACCTCACATACTGCCTCCCTCACTGCCTCTCACACACACACACTCATACTTCTGCTCTCGACAGCGTCTATAGGAAGGTTAACATCAGAATAACAAAAGGACAATTATCTACAACAAAAGCTTATGTCTTGATCCTAAAAGCAAACATATAAAAATCTAACAATAGAATGACAACAGTATATATATATAAAAAAGTTACCATTAAAATAACAAAAGCAGACAGCTTATCCTCAAAAGCTTACAAAAAAGGAACTCAATAGACCAACAAAAGTGCGACGCCTGTTTTCCCAATAGGATAAAAATAAATCACCATAACAGTTAAAAGTACAAATAATATCTCCAAAAGCGATTTAAAAACAAAAGGAACTCACCAGACCAATAAAAGCACAATTTTTGTCTCGTAATAAAAATGCAAGCAGAAAACACTTTAATGGGAAGCTGCCAATCTACTCCATCTTCTTGGCAGGCCCTCCCTCCCTCCCTACACTCCCTTCCTCACACCTTCCCTCCCTCCTTTCCTCTCTCCTCCCATCCCTGACTCCATATCTCAGTCCCTCCCCTTCATTTCCTTCCTCCCTCTTTCCGCCCCTTTCATTCCTGCCTCTCCTCCTTCTCTTCCTCCCCTTCCTGCCTCCCTTCCCTCTCTCCTTCCTTCCTTCCTTCCTTCCTCGATCCCTCCCATCCTTCCCTCCCTAACTAGATCTCAGTTTCTGTACCTTACCTACCTTTCCCAGCCTCGAGGAGAGTTCCCTGCCCCTCAGCTTGCACGGAACACTTATTTTTTTTTAATGACGGTAACAATACAATATACGGAACCCACACGAAGGAAGTTAACCTGAATTAAACCAGTTAGTTATGATACGTCTTCTGCAGGCAATGTGGGGCTGCTCCTGTTCCCTCAAGACCACTGTGGGATTATTTTTAACTCTAAATAAAAAACAACTGGTCTTTTGTTAAGTGTAAATTGAAAAGTTGTAAGATCTCTCTCTCTCTCTCACAGGTGGTTCAGAGAGTCACTCAGGTGGTTCACATGATCACTCAGGTGGTTCACAAGTTCACTCAGATGGTTCAGTCACTCAGATGGTTCACAGGATCACTCAGGTGGTTCATAAGTTCACTCAGATGGTTCAGTGACTCAGATGGTTTACAGGATCACTCAGGTGGTTCATAAGTTCACTCAGATGGTTCAGTGACTCAGATGGTTCACAGGTTCACTCAGATGGCTCACAGTCGTACATGCGCCTCACCACCCACCTGGCCTCTCCCTCACAACAATACCTGCGTGACTTTCCCTGAGTGAGCGGAAAGAGCGCGACGGAAACTAAAACAAAGTACAAGTGTTAAAAAAGAAACTATTTCCCTAAAGAGAAAGTTTATATATTTTCTCACTGCTTAAGAAAACCCTGAACTAATTTCTGTTATTTTTGTTTTTCTTTCTTAAGTGAACTAAATGACTTTATGAAGGTGAATCGGCTGCTTGTCCAATTAACCAGTCCGTTCACACATATTTATATTTGGGTTTTAAGTAACGAAACCCAAACGTAAATCTTGAATGGAATAACTTAAGTCTTATCATAATAGGTAGGAAATGTCTCACTTAACCTACCAACCTTATTTAGACAACCCGATTGTTCAGTTCCAAAATACATCGTACCGAGTGTACAGTACGTGACGCCTCGGTGGTGTTAAACAGTAAGGTGACGGTGACCTGCTGGTAACATCCTGCTCCGCCGTCACCCTTCCCATCGATCGAGCGTTCAGCGTCACAGCCTTTGCTACTTTTCCGACGGGTGCGAGGCAGTGGGTGGTGTGGAGTGGAGGGTGGCGTTGGGTGGAGGGCGGTCTAGGACGGAGGAGAGCCAGGGGTGGAGGCCAGTCAGGGGTGGAGGGCAGCCAGGGGTGGAGGGCGGCCAGAGGTGGAGGGCGGACAAGGGTACACTGACTTTTATACCGTTATTAATGACGGGGTCAATAACGCCTCACTTCCTCACTGAGTAAGAACAGTGGCCAAGTCTGGTGTCCGTCAGGCAGGAGGAGGAGGGCTCCCTCTAACAGAGGGCGCCAGGCGGACGAAGGCTACGTCAGGTAGAAGGACGCCAGGCGGACGAGAGTTTCGCCTGGCAGAGAGACAACCACCATCGACCTCCACACCACCAATAACCCCGGCGCCTTGTCATAGCTGCCAGCTGCCCTGGCCATCCCAGACGCTATATTAAAATCTGCGACATTGTACTGGAGGTGTCGAACTACACTACACTACACTACACTATACCATGCCACACCACACCACCACTACACCATGCCACACCACACCACACCACCACTACACCATGCCACACCACCACTACACTACACTACACTACACCATGCCACACCACTACACTACACTACACTACACTACATACCCACACCACACCACCACTACACTACACACTACACTACCACACACACCACCACTACACTACACTACACCACCATGCCACGCCACACCACACCACCACACTACACTACACTACACCATGCCACACCACACCACCACACTACACTACACTACACCATACACACACCACCACTACTACACTACACCATGCCACACCACACCACCACTACACACACTACACCATGCCACACACACACCACTACACTACACTACACCATACACACCACACCACCACTACACCAGCCACCACACCACCACACACACCACACCACTGCCACACCACACACCACTACACCATGCCACACCACACCACCACTACACCATGCCACACCACACCACCACTACACCATGCCACACCACACCACCACTACACCATGCCACACCACACCACCACTACACCATGCCACACCACACCACCACTACACCAAATCACCACAGAATACATTAAAGACATTTTGACAACCCACCAACATGATGTAGCCTAAACAAGCCAATTAACACCGTTCTCACCTCTGCATCCTGGGCAAGAAAAAACCTCCCGACATTCTCACAATCGAATTTTGCGACGCAGCGTGAATGGGCGAATTAGAAGCGTCCTGTACTCTCCTCTCCTCTCCTCTATCAAGGCAATAAATCAAAGCTGGTTGGGTGTTGGGGGTTTTGAAGTGGGTATGGGTAGGTGAGGGTATGTCTGTAGGTGTGTGTGTGGGGGGGAGGCGGTGTGGATGTGTGTGTGGTCATAGGTGGATGTGAGGAGAAACAATATCTTCATGGTAAGAATCCTTAAGACCCCCCCCCGTGGCCTGGCTCGGAGGGGGGGGTAGAAGGGGTCACCAACCTCTTGCGTGAGGCAACACCTTTATGGCAAAAATAACAACATTATCCTGGCTAAGTGGCGAGTCAGCTCCCAGCACACCTGAGGCCACTTACCTTTTATCTGCTCACTGCCTCACAGCCATCCTGACCCGGACACCTTACCTGAAATATACCTTCATTAATGAGCAATCCGGACACCTTACCTGGGTAACAAATTAATTAATGACTAGGGAATTTTTACCTGGGAACAATTAATTTAAGAATAACCTGGGTACCATACTTGAGAAAAATAATTAATTACAGTACCTCAATACCTTACCTGGGAAATAAATTAATTAATCACCTTACCAGACAAAAAATATAACAATAAATGGATAAAGAGATGAAGAGGTATATTATTAACTATATAAAAGGAGTTAAATGAATAAATAAATGAGTACATAGAAGGCGAAAGAACACACACACACACACACACACACACACACACACACACACTGGTTCAGAATATTGTTAGGACATGAATGGAGTTTAAACTGGTATTGTGGCTCACTACAACACCATACACCGACACCATAACACCACCGCACCATAATAGTGAGTACAACACCATAATAAAATCACAGTGATAATGACACTGTAATCGCAACGATGTAACGCCATAATATTTATGGCACACACCATACAAACAGAGAACCATAAAATAAGAGCACCACTAAACCATACAACATTTTGGCACCACACAATACAACACTAAAGCCCTATGATATAATAATGCACCATAACGATAAAACACACCATTACTCCATTACAGTACGAGACCATAAAATAACACAGCACCATAATACAAACACTTAACACCACAAGGAGCACCACAGCACCAATCACAAAGAGCACCACAACATCACAAAGAGCACCATATCGTACCATCACATCAATTCACCATAAAATCCCACCACCACAGCACCATGATATGACAATGCACCAGCACATCGCAGAGCACCATAACACAGCTCACCACAACACAGAGGACAACACCACACCAGGACACTATACCATCATATAACAGCGACACATCACACCACTCAATAACACACAACACCACAGCACCACACCACAACACTCCCCCACACCACAACACTCCCCCACACCACAATACTCCCCCCACACCACAACACCCCACACCACAACACCCCCCCCACACCACACAACACTCCCCCACACCACTCCCCACACCCCTCCCCCACACACCCCCCACAACCTCCCCCACTCCCCCCACACCAACCCCCCACACCACCACACACAACACTCCCCACACCACAACCTCCCCACAACACCTCCCCACACACCCCACACCCCCTTCCCCCACACCACCACAACCTCCCCCACACCACCTGCTCTTCTCAACACACTTCCTCGCCAACTAATCAAAACTTCCAACAATATCCTCGTAGACTCGATGCCCGCCCGTGTACTCGTGGTCCTGGGTACTCGTGGTCCTGGGTACTGTGGGTACTCGTGGTCCTGGGTACTCATGGTCCTGGTCTGGTCCTGGGTACTCAGGTCTACTCGGTCTGGGTACTCGTGGTCCTGGGTCACTACTCGTGGTCCTGGGTACTGGTACTCCATGGTACTGGTCCTGGTACTCTGGGGGTACTCGTGGTCTACTCGTGGTCCTGGGTACTCATGGTCCTGGGTACTCATGGTCCTGGGTCCTGGGTACCTCTCGTGGTCCCCTTCCTCCACCCTCTCCCTCTCCCCTCCTTCCACTCTTCCCCCTCCAGACCTTCTCCTCCACACCTCTTCCTCTCCTCCACACTCTCTTCCTCTCCTCCTCCTCTCCTCTCTCTCCTCTCTTCCCTCTCCTCCACGCTCTTCCCTCTCTTCCACACCCTCTTCCTCTCCTCCACACCTCCACCCTCTACTCCACCTCTCTTCCTCTCTCCTCTCTTCCCTCTCCTCCTCTCTCTTCTCTCTCCACTCTCTCCTCCACACTTTCCCTCTCTTCCACACCTCTTCCCTCTCCTCCACACTCTCTTCCCTTCCACCTCCCCCGAGATAAACACCCACTTTTCTCAAGAAGTTATCAACGGTCGTAACTCAGGACTGGTGACACACTTAATCCTAGCGTTGAAACCTTCTTCACTATCATGGATGGTGACGCTACAGAGTGTGTGTAGGAACCACCTTCACTATCACAAGATCCGAGTCATTTACTGCTGACGACATTATACTGTGACTGTAATTTAGATCTGGTGGGCTTGATGTCTTAAAACACACACACACACACACACACACACACACACACACACACACACACACACACACACACACACACACACGCCTAAGTTCAACTTTTATAAATCTGACCTTCCATGAATTGATCAAATTTGACCTTGGCCAAATCTGACATATCCTTAACTACCGCAAATTTGTGAGGTGGGCGTGGGGAGGGCGTGGGGGTGATAGGGTGATGAGAAGGGCGTGGAGGTGATAGGGTGGGCGTGGGGCAGGCATAAAGGTGATGTATGCTCGGCGAGGGGGGGAGAGGGGGAGGGGAACAAGAGAGGAAGGTCAGAGATTGTAAAAATAATCTCTCTCAGTGGATCAGTCAGTGAGAAGATTAATCTATCGAGAAACTAAAAACAATTGACATAACAAAATCAACAACAACAAAAACAGCAATAATAATAATAATAATAATAATAATAATAATAATAATAATAATAATAATAATAATAATAATAACAACATATCACAGGGGGTTCCATCACTCCCTCCTTTCTTTACCCTATTACCACAAGACACAGATAAATGGCCACAAACCACCATAAATATATGAATAAAATACTCATCATCGAACTTACCGGAGCTCTTGTTGGCCATCATCCACACATCAAGTATCGTCAAGAGCAATGTAAATCTGTTCAAGTTATCGCGTTGACAAGATAAGCCTGGACGGACGAATGGAGGGACGGACGGAGGGGGTGGGTGGGTGGAGTTGTGGGGGGGCATAACACCAGACTAATAGCCCAAAATTCTGACCATAAATTAGGAGGAGCGAACGGCGTGAGTGAGCGGGAGACTCCAGCCGTGGGAACTTCTTCACGTTTCTCCCACGGGGCCACGAGCCAAATTTTAAGTCAATTACTTACTAATTATAACTCTGGGAGCCTCCCCTGGCTGGATGATGAGTTGAGCACTGTCTTGATCCGGAGGAGGGAGGGAGAGGGGGGGGGGGAAGAGAGGGAAGAGAGGGAAGAGAGAGGGTGAGTAGAAGACCACCACTTTCCCTTCCTTCAATCTTAACATCTCATCCTCAAATCCTTCACTATCCGGTCATCACCCTCCTCCCTTTCATCATTCGAACACCTCCGCCCTCATAATATCCGGCCATCCCTCCTCCACAGCTGCGGCCGGTCGGTCCCCCATCCGGCCTCCGGTGACTGATGGAGAAGTTATGTGGCGAAATGGAATTATAACAGAGAGCGGAAGTTGGTCTTACTGGATTACCACTCACAGCTGGAGGGTGTTATTAAGGGTGTGGACGGCTGGTGCTGGTGTGGCAGGTGGTGTGGCAGGTGGTGTGGCAGGTGGTGGTGTGTGGTGTGTGGCAACGTGGTGTGTGGGGGGTGTGGCAGGTGGTGGTGTGTGCAGGTGGTGGTGTGTGGCTGGTGCTGGTGTGGCGGGTGGTGTGGCAGGTGGTGGTGTGTGGCTGGTGCTGGTGTGGCAGGTGGTGTGGCGGGTGGTGGTGTGTGGCAGGTGGTGGTGTGTGGCAGGTGGTGGTGTGTGGCAGGTGGTGGTGTGTGGCGGGTGGTGGTGTGTGGCAGGTGGTGTGGCAGGTGGTGGTGTGGCAGGTGGTGGTGTGTGGCAGGTGGTGGTGTGGCAGGTGGTGGTGTGTAGCAGGTGGTGGTGTGGCAGGTGGGTGGTGTGTGTGGGTGGTGGTGTGTGGCAGGTGGTGTGTGGCGGGTGGTGGTGTGTGGCAGGTGGTGGTGGTGTGGCGGGTGGTGATGTGTGGCAGGCGGTGGTGTGGCAGGTGGGTGTGTGTGGTGGTGTGTGGTGGGTGGTGGTGTGTGGTGTGGTGTGTGGCAGGTGTCGTTGTGGCAGGTGGTGTGGCAGGTGGTGGTGGTGGTGGTGTGTGGCAGGCGGTGGTGTAGGCAGGTGGTGTGGTGGTGTGTGTGTGTGGTGGTGGTGTGTGGTGGCAGGGTGGTGGTGTGTGACAGGTGGTGGTGTGTGATGGTGGTGTGTGGGGTGGTGGTGTGGTGGGTGGTGGTGTGTGGTGGTGGTGGTGGTGGCAGGTGTGTGGTGTGTGGTGTGGCAGGTGGTGGTGTGGCAGTGTGTCGTTGTGGCAGGTGGTGTGTGCAGGTGGTGGTGTGTGGTGGTGGTGTGTGGTGGTGTCGTGTGGCAGGTGGTGTGGCAGGTGGTCGTGTGGCAGGTGGTGGTGATGTAGCAACACTAATGCCAAAGTACCAACACAAAGAACACGCAGCTCACCACTACACCACCATACACCACTTACCAAGTTTCCACAAAATAGTCACACCCGTCTCAACTGTTTATGAGACTGTAGCCATTAAAACACACACACACACACACACACACACACACACACACACACACACACACACACAGTATATCTTTCTCCCAAGACACAAGATGTATAACTTTTCTTTCTCAACTTGCAAGCGAAAGACTTTTTTTCTCTCAATACATATAGGAAGGAGAGAGAGAGAGAGAGAGAGAGAGAGAGAGAGAGAGAGAGAGGAAACTTGATGGCTCTCTCCCTAGCCCTCGACACCCACCCACCCACACACACACAAACAAAGAAACAAATACACAAACACACACACACCCAACCTACCGTTAAAGAGGGCAACCGACGTTTCCTCTCGCACAAACACTTCCATTCCGACAAACAAGAAACACAAAGAGAAGATTTTTTCCCCGAAGCAACTTTTACTTATGGTCAGCCCGGCCAGTTCACTCTGTCAACACGACTTTCAATTTGGGAAAACAACGATCCACTAAAGAAAGTTCATGGCACAGACGCACAGACGCACAGACACACACACACACACACACACACACACACACACACACATATACAAAATACTTAGGAATATTGAATAAGACTCTCATATAATAAGACCTGGCACTAATAACACTACACACCAGCCAGTAAACGCAGCACATCTGACTAATACGCAATACACCTGACAATAATACGCTACACACCTGACAGTAATGCGTTACACACCTGACAGTAATGTGTGACACATCTGACAGATACTACACTACACACCTGACAGATAATACGCTACACACCTAACAAATAATACACTACACACCTGACAGTAAACGCTACACACCTGGTACACAACACCTGTCGTCTCACCTGCAAAGACAAAAAAGATTCAATTAAAACACAAACACGACGCTAAACAAATACTACTAAGTAAAACAAAAGCAAACAGACACACAGTGAGGGACGGAGGGGGTATGAAGCAGAATGAGAGAGAGAGAGAGAGAGAGAGAGAACAACAACTTCTCCTACCTACCTTCTCTCAGGTAAGAATCTCTCACTTTACGCCTCGTTTCTCTCAGTAAGTGAGACAAACTTCTCACGTCCACCATCAAGTCTCTCACCCTGACGACTTTTTCGAGGATCTCAAAACTTTTCCATCAGCCAAGAGTCAGGTCAGGTGAGTCCGGTCAGGCGAGAGTCAGGTCAGGCGAGAGTCAGGTCAGGCGAGAGTCAGGTCAGGCGAGAGTCAGGTCAGGCGAGAGTCGGGTCAGGTGAGTTCGGTTAAGCGAGAGTCAGATTAGGTGAGTCAGGTCAGGTGAGACAGTTCAGGCGAGAATCAGGTCAGCCAAAAGTCAGGTAAATCAAAAGACAGGTTAATCAAGTGTGTGCGTGTGTGTGTGTATTAAGAGGTCCTTCAGTTCTCGAGTAATGTTGTGGACATACATACATACGTACATACATACATACATACATACATGCTCATATACATACAATCATACATACACAACGTTATCCACCCTACTACCCATTGGCCTATGTAACCAAAGTCGAGTCAATATTTTCCCTCTAATATAATATAAATTAAATGTTTGCGTCAGGAAGGTGGTGAGGTGAAGTTGGGAAGGTGAGGCAGTCCAGTCAACAAGTATGGCACCTAATGAAATCCTCCCAACCAACTCCATTTAAATATTAATAAACTCTAAACTTTTCGATCAGAAGTTAAGGTATTTTTGAGGGATAATGAAAGTCACTTGAAAGTTTTTATTTTTATTTTTTTTTAAAAGCTATTTTTGCATATGAATTGTAATGTTAGGTGATAAGAAAATTTAGATCAGTTGAAGAATAGCGCCCTCCACCCTCGCTCAAAGCTTATTTCACCTGATGATTAAACACCTGATGGGGTTAGGTTAGGCTAGGTTAGGTTTGATGATATTAACCAAAGGCGGAGACGTAATCTTCAGATAATAAAACAAATCAATAAAACCAACATTTTTCTGGTGGTTAATATGTAACTCTTTCAGGGAACAATTTACAACAATCATTAGTTCCACAGGTATGTTACTGAACCCCACACTAAGTTATGTCAACAGACTGTGTATACCTGGTGTCAATATTTACTCACCAGGATCATTACAACACTACTAATTACCTGCCCCCCCCCCTCACCCCCCTCCCAAAAAAAACCCACAAAACAACTACCAATAAAACACCCAAAACACACGACCACAATACACCCCTAAATGTTTTAATCGTCAAATCACCATCCGTATATAGTAGATTAAATCATCCATAAACCAACAATAAAACAGCAGCCGATCACCTGGACACTACGCCAGATGCAAATTATGAAGGCCAATGCATTGTATACACTTAGTTAAACTCACACACACCCTAAACTCACATATTTTTCAACACAAGTTCCACCGCTTCCATGAATGACAACAGCATGACTGGCAAACTGAGTGTTGTTTAATATCCCATTCAACTTTTGAGGGGAATCTGGTGGGATAACAAAACACACACACACACACACACACACAGACATACACACAAAAACACAGACAAACATACACACACACAGTATATTTGTATATAAAGCGAGAGAGAGAGAGAGAGCGCACAAAAATAGTAAGAGGTGGGAGATGATAAGAGCCTCTCCCCAGCTGAGGTGGAGCAGAGGAGGCTCCTGGGACCTGATAAGAGACAGGAGGCCGCCCCGAGAATGAAGAACCTGTCGCTCTTATCTGAAGGTGGCGTCGACGGGGGTGAGGAGGTGGAAGATGTGCAAGGTGGGTGGTAGTGTTCATTGTTGGGGACTCTCTCTCTCTCTCTCTCTCTCTCTCTCTCTCTCTCTCTCTCTCTCTCTCTCCAAGGTCATCTTCCCATAGACAAACAAATAAAAAAAAAGAATAAAAGGAAATAATACAACATATAACTACGCCCCAGTTAGTCTTGACCTTTGACCTAATTTCCTATAACTGCCCCTGGGTCACTGGTCCACTATTAAGGGAGGAGCTCTGTCCCTTTATGACCTGTCCAACACGAGTGAAACCAAGTCGAGGGTTTTTTATATAGAGAATTCATAGACGGAAGTTTGAAGGGAGAAAAGGATAGGTGGACGGAAGGATGGATGGAGATAAGGACAGATGGACGGAAGGATGGGTGGAGATAAGGACAGATAGCTGGATGGACGGAAGGAGGGGTGAAGATAAGGACAGATGGACGGAAGGATGGGTGGAGATAAGGACAGATGGACGGAAGGATGGATGGAGATAAGGATAGATAGCTGGATGGACGGAAGGATGGATGGAGATAAGGACAGATGGATAGAAGGATGGATGGAGATAAGGATAGATGGACAGACAGACACAAGCGGGACACAGGTCATTTGACAGATCAACTCGTTCGTGTGATGTACGTTGTGAATCCAATTTGTTTTATAAAGGCATTCAAATTAACAATAAACTAACCAAACATAACATGACAAAATATTACATAACATAACATAAACTACCCGTATTGAACCTAATCTAACTTTATATATATACAGTATATATACATACATCAACATTACAAAATAGAACAGGCAATTACAAAGTTAATCTCACATACAAAACGACCCACAAGAACGACCTTAACTTCCGGCTAGAGAACGACCAGCACCAACAGACAGACACTTGGTGGAACAGATTGACAGAATACCTGGAGAAGGTGGATAGGTCACTACCTCTGTCAGGCAATTAGTGTTTATACTCTTTTATATACAGTTCACAATACACTACATTCTCACAGGTGGTGTAGTGGTGGGTTGGGTGTAGTGGTGGGTTGGGTGTAGTGGTGGGTTGGGTGTGAGTGTTCGTGGAGTTGGGTGTAGCAGTGGGTTGGGTGCAGTGGTGCAGGTTGGATGTAGTGGTGAGTTGATTGCAGTGGTGGGTTGGGTGTAGTGGTGGGTTGGGTGTGGTGGTGGGTTGGGTGTGAAGTGGTGGGTTGGGTGCAATAAGGTGGGTTGGGTGTAGTGGTGGGTTGGGTGTAGTGGTGGGTTGGGTGTAGCGGTGGGTTGGGTGCAGTGGTGGGTTGGATGTAGTGGTAGGTTGATTGCAGTGGTGTGTTGGGTGCAGTGGTGGGTTGGGTGTAGTGGTGGGTTGGGTGTAGTGGTGGGTTGGGTGTAGTGGCGTGCTGGGGTGGGAGGGTGGCTGATCGTCGTCAAACGGACCCTCACAATTCAGTTTGCTGTGCACCTCGTATTTGTTTATTGTATTACTGACACAACGACCAGAAAATGTTTGTTGCTGCTGCCGGCGGTGGTAGTTGGGGGAAGGGGGGTGTGGTAGTGGTGGTGACAGATTCTGGTGGTGGCGATGGTCAGTGGTGGTGTTAGTGGTGGCATGTTTGTTGTGGTGATGGTGGTAATGAGTGATGGTGGTAATGGGTGGTGATGGTAATGAACAAAGATGGGAGATGTATATTGAGTGATGGTGGTAGTGACGAAAACTGGTTGGTGGTGGTGACGAAAACTGGTTGGTGGTGGTGACGAAAACTGGTTGGTGGTGGTGACGAAAACTGGTTGGTGGTGGTGACGAAAACTGGTGGTGGTGGTGACGAAAACTGGTTGGTGGTGGTGACGAAAACTGGTTGGTGGTGGTGACGAAAACTGGTGGTGGTGGTGACGAAAACTGGTTGGTGGTGATAACTACGAGCATATTTCAATAAGCAATAAAGTCAAGTCGTCACTATGAACACAAAGCGCTAAACATAAAAAAAAAAATGACCCTCTCCGCCCCCACTCCTGCAGACTTATTCACCCGTCTCACACACTTCAAACAACAGTCCCTCAAGGGTTCTGAAAGCACTGTGGCTCCGCTCAATAATCCAGGTTAAAGTAAAGGTCCCATTTATATGTCAGGAGTTCAAAAGAGCTTTCATTTTCAGTGATTGTATTTCCACATTTTACGTCAGCGTTCCCGGGGGTTCTGAGTTTGAATCCCACCGCTGCCACCAATTGTCAATATCTGGAGGGATTAGATTTGGTATGCATAGGGGTGTTTAACTGATGTTGAAATAAGCTGGAGTGCCTAATCTTAACGTCATCACTTATCTCTCTATGTTCAAAGTTTTCTTGTTACTTTCTCGTGTATTATAAAATATCAGTTATCATTTTATTCTAATACTTATGTCACCAGTGGGTTTCTTATTTTCGTTTATATTTTTAGTTTTTGTCAATATTCATAATTTTTTATTCAAACTAATTATTTTTTCTCGATATTACAATATTTTCCTGTTACACCTTTCTCTATCCTCCTTTTCTCAATGTTTCTCAATTCCTCCTCAATCTTTCTCAATTCCCTCTTTATCAGTCTTTCTCAATTCCCCTTCACCTCTGTCCTTTTTAATCCCCCTCTTCTAAAGTTTTCCCAACTCTTTTTCGCCTCAATCTTAACCTTTCTCAGTCTTTCTCCATCGGTGGTCAGCTTTTTCTCAATTCTTCTCTCCTCCCCCTGTCTCAATCTTTCTCATACCTTCTCTCTTCAATCTCTCTCAACCTTCCCCTGCTCGACCTCTTGCAATCATTCTCTTTGAAATCTTTTACTGGAGTGAATTATATCCAGAATCTTTATCGTTCTGTCTTCCACCATTCTTACTTTCTTAATCCTTCCTCTTCACACTCACTTTAATTCTCCATCCAAACTTAATGACTTCTCTAATCATTTTGTCTTTATCATTATTATTTTATCACTCCTTCCCTTCACACTCTTTTATCAAACTGAAAACTTTTTCAACTCACGACTTGTGATCACTTCCACAATGCTACAATAACTGTCCCTTTTTTTCATAGATAAAATACCCATGAAACAGCATTAGCAAGAATTATCCCTAAACTCCTGGCATTCATCCCGCCAATTCCCGGCTTATCTCGTAAAACACAAAACTCAATATTTATGTTCCTCATTTGCATATTTTAGGCAGCGATAACAAAGATGTGTTTTCTTTTATAATCGCGCTTTGAAAGTACTCTACGGGGGGAGGGGGGGGGGCAATAGGGAAAGACAGTGATCAGTTCCCCTTCCTAGAGTCATGAGGAGGACTGTATATTTGACTGTCCAGGCTTCAAGCTCCATCTGGGTAATGGGGCGTGTATCAGGCTTTGTCAATGCCATGGGAATATATCAAGCTTAATCGGAGCCACGGGAATTGCATAGCCTCATCAGACTTCACCAGAGCCAGGGGGAATGTATCGAGGTCCCTCAAGAGCCACATGGAATGAATGGCTGGGTGTCGGGCCTCGGTGGAAGCCTCAGGACTGGCCGAGATAACTTACCTGTCAGCCGCATTAGCATCACAAAGCGGCCGCTGTCACGACCTGCTCCCACGGGACGCCTCCTTCAGTGGGTCCTCCGATACCGTTTGTTTGCTGAAGGAGGGAGTGGAGGTCGACCCCTCGTCAGGTGTTCCTTGTCTCCCTCATAGATTCCTTATGGTGTAGGATGATGCTAGTGCTCGTAGTTGTTTCTTGTAGTGCTAGGGAGACGACACCTGTCCATTGTTACGGTCGGTAGTGTCACTTGATTCTAATTCCCTGTTACCACCGCTAGTTGCCGTGTCAGGAGGTGGAACTTGGACGTACTTCGCTGTAGCACCGAGTATCAGAACCTTCCATAACCTAGGCAGTGGAGGTCGTAATGCAACTATCAATGAAGTGATTTGTTTTTGTTATTCACTGATCTACTGTGTAAGGAGAATCCGATCCCATGAAGATTAGCCACACCAGCTTATTTAGACTGAAGTTTAATCATCCATAACATTAGCTTAACTAACCTAGCATTATATCTATGTTTATAAGAAAGAAATATATAATAATAATAATAATAATAATAATAATAATAATAATAATAATAATAATAATAATAATAATAATAATAATAATAATAATAATAATACTGTCAGGAAACATCTTGCCAACATTTACCAAAACGGTAAAAGTATTGAAACTTTCTGTACTTAAATGACGCTGTCAAATCCAGTTCACTTCACAAATCGAATAGAATAAAAAAATATATAAAAAATGGTAATAGATTTCATGTCACGAGGGAAAATCTGAAGTGAAAATCTGTCCATACATTGCAGGAAAAATGCATCTAGTTGCAAATCAGCGCGAGAAAATATTGAGAAAAAAAATCTCTCTTTATAAATCGACGGGAAGGAAAAAGCATTCAATTGTTCAGAGAAGAATTATTGGGCGTTCACTTAAGAAGAAATACTGGGTGTTCAATATTGTGTTCTAACTCGTGTAGGACGTACACTCGCACCAAAAAGTATCGGTGCAGGGTGTGATCGACGACTTCCGAAACGATACGTATACACTGTGATATGTCGGGAAGGTTGGTAAGTGTATCCTCATAACCCCCCCCCCTCACTAGGTGTTGCCATATGGCTGACAATCAGTGTGTTTGTTTCCTCTTTTCGGATTGTTGCTTTGTGTCGACTGAATGATGAGCGAGGGTTCGGTCTCGGTGAACGTGAGTATAAAACAGAGGCAATATGAAGCAGTAGAGATCTACACATGCCAGACGACATGGAAACCTCAGAGGGAACACGAGGAGCTATTATTGCCCTTCATAACGAAGGGTTCGGCGTCACAGATATTAGCCGGTGGGTTGGTGTCCACAGGAACACCGCTGCACGATGGATTCGGCGATACCTCGAAACTGGTGCTACAGACGACAGGTCTCGGAGCGGCCGTCCACTCTGCACCACCCCTCAGGACGACCAGGTTGAGCGGTTTATTTGGTAGCATAAATTAATGTGGCAATATTCACAAGTATCACAAATAATTTTGTTAACAGGGAGCTCCTCATATTTCATACTGTCTATTTATCACTTCCCGACCTTATTTATAACGGTTTGTTTCACTTGACCAGGGCTGCCAACACACGGCTGGAACAACTCGCCTTTCCCAATACCTATCGTCACTGGTCTCAAGTTGTTCACACTACAGTATGCACCGACACTTTTTGTTACGAGTGTACATTAAAGTGAACAAATATAACATGTTTAATTTTATATATTACTAAGATGTTTACATTCTTAGTCACTTATACACACTTGCATTGATCATATTTACACACCTACATGATTCTCTTTATACACCTGCATTGATCATATTTACACACCTGCATGATTCTCTTTACACACCTGTATTGATCATATTTACACACCTGCATGATTCTCTTTACACACCTGCATTGATCATATTTACACACCTGCATGACTCTGTTTACTTATCACTTTTACACTTGTACTAATATTTTTTACGCCTGAAATAATTGTATTTACACACCCGCATTAACCTTTATGCACACCTGTATTATTCTGTATACACACCTGCATTGTTTACATAACTGTAAACTAAACAAGAAGCACAAGAGTTAAATAGAATGAAAATGAACGGAGATGGATGATCCTTCCTCAATTTCCTGAACTGTGCAGAGAGAGAGAGAGAGAGAGAGAGAGAGAGAGAGAGAGAGAGAGGGAACCTGTCAGGAATATGAAACACGACTTATAAACCATTCTGCTCCACTGAACAACCACAATTCCCGAGGAGGGGGAGATTCTAGGCCTACCAAACTGAATTCCATTTATCTGTCGACTCCTCAACCACACCCCCCCCCCTCTGGAAACCCATTACCATGCAAAATGTTTACAACCCCGAGAAACAAATTATACTTGTTAAAGTCATATGGCGTATATAGGCCTATACGAATCCACGTATTTCAATGATCTATAACTAACCCATCTCTCCTAGGCCTAAAGAACACGGAGATCAGGTGAGTATGAACATTCTACGGCGTCTGGGAACAATGAGAACCAATCAAAATCCAGACTTGTCTAGGCCTACACAACACGAAATTCAGAGATCGATCAAAATTGGCATGTCGCTTAGGCCTACTATCATGAATTTTTAACCCCATATTGAAATCTTAAGAGTTGTAGGTCAAGTATCAATGAATTTCAAGTCTCTCATAAATGCACGTTCTTTAGGCCTACACCTCACAAAATTCATCTTCCTCACTAAATCTCTTTTTGTACTAGAGGCCTACACGCCACGAGTCTCCAGCCGTCGCCTAGGTCTACAGAAGCCTGGTGTAGGCTCAGCAGAAGCAGCAGAAAGCATCAATAGATATATCCAACGATGAGGTGGATTTTGTCAGCGGGTCAGACCTCAGTGAAGGAAATAAAATATGGCTGACAGTGGCGGGACGTGAGGAGGAGGGAGGAGGGAGGGAGGGGAAGGGAGGGAGGGGAAGGGGAGGAGGGAAGGGGAGGAGGGAGGAGAAAGATAAGGAAGGGAGAGGGAGAGGTGAAGGAAGAAGGAGGAAGGAAGAAGAGAGAATAAACTATGACACCCTATTGGCAATTGTTGTTGACAAAGGAGAGAAATTAGCAACCAGACGGGCAGGCGAAAAGAGGATTAGAGAGCGGATGGTTTCCAAGGCGAGAGAGGTATATGAGCCAGATAGAAGGACGTGTGGGCCAGATATATCAGGGCAAGAAACATTCAGAGCCGGATATGTATAAAAGTAAAAAGAGGGCTTGAGCCGGATATATTAAGGCAAAACAGGAGCAAATCTCAGACAGGTTTGGAAGTAAGAGTGGCATAAGAGTCATATGGAACTGAGGAGGAGAACCAGAGAGAGAGAGAGAGAGAGAGAGAGAGAGAGAGAGAGAGAGAGAGAGAGAGAGAGAGAGAGAGAGGCTCACTCCTCACTCTACAAGGAACTAGTGTAATTACTTAGGTTTTTCCCATAGATCCAATTTCTACAACAATTCTTCCTCTCTCTCCTCTTCCCTCACACCTCAATTGGCTTCCTCCTCCTCCTCACCGGCCATTATCTCTCAGTCTTCCTCATAAAGCCTCGGGAGCCTCATAACTTAAGCGTTATCCCAGAAAATCTCATTCAAAGACGTTTCATAAATACTCACCGTCTCCCACCGCGCTCTCCTGACCACTCAAATCTGCGGATATTCCAGTAGTCCATCGTTCATTGGCTACTGTGATTCTCCTCCCCCCACCCCCACCAATGTCCGTACTGTAAGATGAATGGACGAAGCCTTTACCCGTTTTCTCTTATTCTACTCACTCTGTATGCTGATTGGATGATGATTCTCTCTAACCCCTACCTTTCTGTAAGCTGATTGGATGATGCCTACCACTAACCCCTACCTTTCTGTAAGCTGATTGGATGATGCCTTCCACTAACCCCTACCTTTCTGTAAGCTGATTGGATGATGCCTTCCACTAACCCCTACCTTTCGTAAGCTGATTGGATGATGCCTCCCACTAACCCCTACCTTTCTGTAAGCTGATTGGATGATGCCTTCCACTAACCCCGACCTTTCTGTAAGCTGATTGGATGATGCCTTCCACTAACCCCTACCTTTCTGTAAACTGATTAGATGATGCCTCCCACTAACCCCTACCTTTCTGTAAACTGATTGGATGATGCCTTCCACTAACCCCTACCTTTCTGTAAGCTGATTGGACGAAATATCCTTACTATTGACACTACAGCCTCTTTATACCGCCACAGTCGCCGGCCCTCGAGAGAAACCCAGACACTCGTATCAAAAGTACATCAACTGTGTTAGCTTACGGGTCTAGGTGCGTGACTCAGCTGATCTCCAAAGTAAACAAACAGGGAACATTTGAGGGACTGTTTACATAGAGCCGAGAGTTAGTATTTATAAGTTAATTAATCATTGTATACATATTTTACGTCAATATTTACACTATGATTTAAATTAGGTCAACAGATCCTATACTTTGTTATTTCTGTTAGTTTGATTTAATTTAACCTACGCAGCTGATGAGAAACTTGTTTATGTCTAGAACTAACCTGATCTGACCTAACCTAAGTAGCTGCTAGACCAGTCCCACTCTACTCTTGACCTGACCTGACCCACACCCATCTCATCCTCTCTAACCATCCTACTGTATTTATTCCTGACCTGACCTGACCTAACCCTCCCTATTCACACGTCCTCCACACCCTCTCTATATATCAAGGCTGGGCACAATTAACTAGACCAAACAAAGGGTAACCCGGCTCTCTCTTTCCTCTGATAAGGCGGAAAGTAAAACGAAAATCCACTTTGGTTTAAACTCCTTCCTGGGTGAACCTATGTGTGTGTGTACTGGGTTTTAGTCTGTGATGTTGGTTTATCGAAAATCTGAGAGAGAGAGAGATAGAGAGAGAGAGAGAGAGAGAGAGAGAGAGAGAGAGAGAGAGAGAGAGAGGAGACGCCACTTAGCTGTAATCATAGTTGTATCTTTTATATTGAATCAGTGACGAAAAGCTAAGAAACACAAACACACTCAGATATACACAACTCACACACACACACACACACACACACACACACACACACACACACATTTCTCCTCAAGGGGGACAAGAAAATAGAATAAAAAAAATTTACATTTCTTTTTCTTTCTTCCTGATTAAACGCCGATAAAACAAGGGCAGCCTTTCACGGTCCGGGCAGAGGGGGGTGGGTGAGGGGCAGGGAGGAGAGGGTGTCGTCCTGGGGAGAGATGCGTCCCTGAGAAAGGAGGGAATGGAAAGAAGCTGTCATGGAGAGAAGGGAGAAGATAAGAGGGAGGCACTAAATAGAGGAGAGAAGGGGGGGGGGGTGGGATTTTGGACATGATGGGAAGGTGGTTGGGAGTTTGAAGGAGTCTGTGTTGGAGTGGTCTACTGAGGGAGTGTTGGTGGACTTAAGAGTGTGTTGAGGGAGTGTGGCGTTGCAGAGTGAGGGGGATGTAGAGTGTGTTGGAGGCTCTGTCCACTTTGGTAGGAGGACTGAGCCAAAAAGAAGGAAGTGGAAGGGGAAAATATATAGGCAGATGAGCATTCAGTAACCAAAGGCAAATAACAACATGAGCACTGGCACGAGGGTCCTCTGATATACTGGGAGTCGGGAGGAGAACCTAGCTGGGGTAGGATTGAGAGAGGAGCGGGTGGGGAGGTGGGGTGGGGGTGACAGGGGAGGGTGACAGGAGAGGGTGGGGGTGACAGGAGGGAGGGTGACAGGAGGAGGAGGGTGACAGGAAGGGTGGGGGTGACAGGAGGGTGGGAGAGGGGGTGGGGTGAGGAGGAAGGGGTGGGGTGACAGGAGGGGGTGGGGAGATGGGGGTGGGAGTGACAGGAGGGGTGTGGGGAGAGGGTGCGAGGTGACAGGAGGGAGGGGTGACAGGTGAGGTGGGAGTGACAGGAGGAGGGTGGGGTGACAGGAGGAGGAGGGGTGACAGGAGGGGTGGGGAGAGAGGGGGTGGGGTGAGAGGAAGGGTGGGGTGACAGGAGGAGTGGGGAGAGAGAGGTGTTGCTTGTGGTAGTGGTGCTGTGAGAGGATCATTGAATAGCATGTGGGAAGGATCTTTTAGGAGGAGGAAGAGGGGTCATCTGAAGGAGGAGGAAGAGAAGGGTACATAAAGGGGGAGGAGTAGGACTCATCTAAAGGAAAAGGTCCTACAGTAGGTGCAATATAAGGACGAGGATTTCTGTCTCCGCTGCGTCAGAACTAAGTAGACAACCCAGTTTTACACAGGTTTGTCCTCAGAGCTGTACCACACATCCCACGTGAGAGAGAGAGAGAGAGAGAGAGAGAGAGAGAGAGAGAGAGAGAGAGTAACTGCAGATCACTTACTGAGTTCACTGATATTGGTCAGGATTAGCTCATTGGTAGTTCTGCTAATCACTCATAAAAGCCTCCTAATCACAGCAGTATATTCTACAAGTGTAAAAATCTGATTGGTACCTAATAAACTTACAGGACAACGCTGATTGGTCGACACACTGTTATTTAACGACCAATCACCATCCTCGTCCTGCGTGGGTATAACACCCCCTTGCCAATCTTCTCCTACAAAGAAGCTACAAGGGCGATAATCCACAAGACTTTCTTTAGAATTTGCAAATAAAAATAAATCTACTGTGAGATAGCACGTTCTTGCCCCCCCCCCCTGCCGTTACACAAAGCTGGAATTCCTTAAGTTTTTCACGGGATTTATGTCTTTGTACGAAACTGCTCTAACATAACACGTTATTCCCGCTAAAAAAATCCTTCCCCGCAGAGGTGTTAAGTCTCAAAGTTTTCTGCGGGATTCTCAACCTGGGCGTTGGATGGCACGTTCTTGGCCCTTCCGTCTTGTGTATTTGTTGGTCGTATCTTCAGGGGGACTTATGCCCATATAGCACTGAGGTCTGGAATGATACTAATTAGGGATGATTAATTTGGCGTGACAGGCAGCAGCTGGCACTTGGGGGTGGGCGGAGGGAGGTGAGGGAAAATAAAGGAGCGGCTAGAGTGAGAGAAGAACTGAAAGGAGAGGGGATATTAAAGCTGTGTGTGTGTGTGTGTGTGTCCTTCTAATATTAAACATACACCTATTTACGTCAGCAGCACACACACACACACACACACACACACACACACACACACACACACACACACACACACACACACACACACGAAGAAGTTCCCTAAATACACAATTAATGGTGGAACTTTGAGGAGTAGTTTCATGGCAAGTATCACCGGGCAGTTCCACCACCTCGGCGCCTCATAGTGACTAAAGAAGTTGAGAGAGAGAGAGAGAGAGAGAGAGAGAGAGAGAGTATAAGCTTGGCTATTTCCTTTTGAGGGAGGGGTGAGAGGGAGGCTGATTGGGGAGAGTGAGGGGGGGGAAGGGTAAAGTGAGAGAAAGAGGAGTCATAGGGAAAGGGAAGGGGCCCGGAATTCCCCCATTTATACTGAGACCTTGAACACATTTCTAATAGGGAGTGAGGTGGACGAGTGGATACAAAGCTCCCCTCCTGTCCTAAGGCGTCGCTGGTTGGATCCCAGGGCAACCCAGAAGCTGTGAATGGTGACCTAACTTTACAGCTGAGGGAGTGAAGGAGGTCGAGTGTAGTGGCGGGTTTAGTATAGTGAATGTGAATTACCTCCATCTGAAGGACCTTAAACCCTTTACCAGAATGTCCTTAATTTTTGCATTAACCCTTTAAGGAAGATGACTTAACCCTTTGAGGACGATGACTTAACCCTTTGAGGAAGTTGACTTAACCCTTTGAGGACGATGGCTTGACCCTTTAAGGAAGATGACTTAACTCTTTAAGGAAGATGGATTAACCCTTTGAGGACGATGGCTTAAAAAATAAAGAAACTGGATCCTCTTAACAACAAGCTACCTGTGTGTGTGTGTGTGTGTGTGTGTGTGTGTGTGTGTGTGTGTGTGTGTGTGTGTGTGTGTGTGTGTGTGTGTGTGTGTGTGTGTGTGTGTGTGTGTAAAATAAATACTGTATATACTCACATAAACAGCCATATGTACACACCACACTGTACACATCACCTTAACACACCTTCTATAATGCCTAATAATATATTCATTAAAATATACAAATTGGAACTGCCTTTACGAGAACAACACTAATGACATGGGTAGTACATGTATGTATGTATGTATGTATGTATGTATGTATGTATGTATGTGTGTATGTGTGTATGTATATATGTATGTATGTATGTATGTATGTATGTATGTATGTATGTATGTATGTATGTATGTAAACTAACAGTATAAACGACACTTACTTCCATTAATATAAACGACGGGAAATTTATGAGGAGGAAAATAAAGGGAAAATATGCAGGAAAACGCTGAAGTGTTTAGAGTTATTACCGAGGGAAAGAAATATATGGAGAGATGAAGTGTGTGTGTGTGTGTGTGTGTGTGTGTGTGTGTGTGTGTGGTGAGTGGGGGTGGAGTGATGTGGGTGGGCTATCTGTGGTCATGGGTTATATGGTGGTGGTGGTCATGGGTTACAGTGGTCATGGGTTATGGTGGTCGTGGTCATGGGTTATGGTGGTAGTGTTCATGGGTTATGGTGGTCGTGGTCATGGGTTATGGTGGTAGTGGTCATGGGTTACAGTAGTCATGGGTTATGATGGTAGTGATTATGGTGGTAGTGGTCATGGGTTATGGTGGTCGTGGTCATGGGTTATGGTGGTGATAAATGAGGAAGCAGCAACACGAGTGATAATGATGGGGCAACGAATGTCATGATAACAAATGGCCATCATCTGGTGGGTCAGGAGGAGGAGGAGGAGAGAAATTACAAAGAATAAGGAAAAGGAGGAGAGAGAGAATCAGAATGAGAAAAAGGAAGAAGAGGAGAATGAGTGAAAATGCGGAGGAGGAGGAGAGAAATTACAAAGAATAAGGAGAAGGAGGAGAGAGAGAATCAGAATGAGAAAAAGGAAGAAGAGGAGAATGAGTGAAAATGCGGAGGAGGAGGAGAGAAATTACAAAGAATAAGGAGAAGGAGGAGAGAGAGAATCAGAAAAAGGAAGAAGAGGAGAATGAGTGAAAATGCGGAGGAGGAGGAGAGAAATTACAAAGAATAAGGAGAAGGAGGAGAGAGAGAAAGTCAGAATGAGAAAAAGGAAAGAAGGAGAGAATGAGTGAAAATGCGGAGGAGGAGGAAGAAATTACAAAAAGAATAAGGAGAAAGGAGGAGAAGAGAATCAGAATGAGAAAAAGGAAGAAAGAGGAGAATGAGTGAAAATGCGGAGAGGGAGGATAAATCTTCAATGAAAAGCCGTACACTAGAGAGAGAGAGAGAGAGAGAGAGAGAGAGAGAGAGAGAGAGAGAGAGAGAGAGAGAGAGAGAGAGAGAGAGAGAGAGAGAGAGAGAGAGAGAGAGAGAGAGAGAGAGAGAGAGAGAGAACAACTACTGCAAGCTAATATTGTTAACCGAAAGCTTTAATTAAATTGCATTAAAAAGAAAATGAAAGAAGGCTGATGAAAGCACTGCAATCAATACCAAACTGCAATAAACTTCAGTCAACCAAAATAAAAAAACGTATGAAAGCAGTGAAGTAAATATAAAAGAACACAGTAGAGAAAGGAAGATATCTTTAAATGACTTCTTTTTATCTTATTAAGTAAAGAAACAAGTAAAGATAGATAGATAGATAGATAGAACCACCAAGAACTCAATTAAGACACTACACATAAAACAACACCTCACAAACACTTAATTACACAGGTGTTAATTGGTGTCTGAGCAAAGGTAAAAAAAAAAAAACTTAGTAAACAATGACATGAATAAAATAACAAAAGGAATCAGGAATAAACTTTAAATCAACACAAACAACAGATTAACGAAACAAGAGACGAAACAGAGGGATAAAAGAGAGACAGAAAAGTATGGTGATAAGAGGAAACAACACAAGAATAGGTAAACTAGAGGTATATAGAGGAACTGTGATGATGATGGAGATAGTAAGGATCAGAAGATACTTTTAGTTGTGTCTGAAGGAAGATTCGAACACAAGACTCGGCCGAAACAAGATCTTTGAGGCTTCGTTTCAGTGATTCAAAAGAGATGATATTTTTTTTCTTCAGTGTGTTGTGTTGTGTGTGTGTGTGTGTGTGTTGATATTGTGTGTGTTGTGTTTGTGTTGTGTTGTGTGTGTTGTGTTGTGTTGTGTGTGTGTGTGTGTGTTGTGTGTGTGTGTGTGTGTGTTGTTAAGAAGTTAATATTGTTTCCTCACTGCCCCTCCTCCTCACCACCCCTCCCTCACCTCCCCATCCCCCTCACCCACACTCCCCTCACCCCACCCACCCCAGCCCCACACACCGCCCTCCAAACTTTAAAATTACTTTGCAACAAACACCTCCATTCCAGAGCATTTTGTGTCAGTTTCAGCCTCCTTGTGATTTACCATCCTTGTTCGATTGCTCTCTCTCTCTCTCTCTCTCTCTCACAGTACTATTCCCCTCTCTCTCTCTCTCTCTCTCACAGTACTATTCCTCTCTCTCCTCTCTCTCTCTCTCTCTCTCTCTCTCTCTCTCTCTCACAGTACTGTTTCCTCTCTCTCTCACAGTACTATTCCCCCTCTCTCTCTCTCTCTCACAGTACTGCCCCCTCTGCTCACTCTCTCTCGCACAGTACTGCTTCCCCTCTCTCTCTCTCTCTCTCTCTCTCTGTTTTTTACAATCCTAGTTCTCTCTCTTTCCTTACTCTCTTTCACACACTTTTATTTATCTCTCTTTTTATTTATCGCTTTCTCTCATATTTCTCTCACATTCCTTAGGGAGGGAGGAGGGAGTTGAGAGTGAGGGAGGAGAGAGGAGAGGAAGAGGTGAAAGAGAAAGAAGATAGAAGATATAGGAGGAAGGATCGAATTGTACTTTAGTCTTTGGTTTATGAGACTCTCTCTCTCTCTCTCTCTCTCTCTCTCTCTCTCTCTCTCTCTCTCCAGTACCCAATCCTATTCTTTGCAAATCTGTCTGTTGGTCTGGTGCTGTCTCGAGGTGGAGTACAGGTGAGAGGAATAGTGAAAGTAATTGGTAGATGGGTGGGTGGGTGGGTTGGCGGTGGGTGGTGGAGCAGGTGTTGTAATATCATTAATTTGAGTCCAATCACCACACACACACACACACACACACACACACACACACACACGTAATCACTTCACCACAACAATAGACCACGTCCCAGCCACCTCGTTAAATTAAAACCTACTCTTGGTCTTCAGCTTTTCAGGAACCACCTAACCTAACCGAACATAACTTAACCTAACCTAACCTAACCTAACCTAACCTAACCTAACCTAACCTAACCTAACCTAACCGAACATATCTTAACCGAACATAACTTAACCTAACCTAACTTAACCTAACCTAACCTAATCCATATTTTTCCCTCTTTCCCCATTCCACTGGTCTTAATTAATGTGTTTGGTTTTCTTTTTTTTTCTAAACATTTCGCTGAGCTTGATGAACGAGCTCCACTACAAGTCCCTAATGAGGTAACGGGGCCACAACAAAGGCTTCAAAACTAACCTAAATAAACCTTAACCTAACCTAACCTTAAACTAACCTAACCTTAAACTAAACTAACCTAAATAAACCTTAACCTAACCTAACCTTAAACTAACCTAACCTTAAACTAAACTAACCTAAATAAACCTTAACCTAACCTAACCTTAAACTAACCTAACCTTAAACTAAACTAACCTAAATAAACCTTAACCTAACCTAACCTTAAACTAACCTAACCTTAAACTAAACTAACCTAAATAAACCTTAACCTAACCTAACCTTAAACTAACCTAACCTTAAACTAAACTAACCTAAATAAACCTTAACCTAACCTAACCTTAAACTAACCTAACCTTAAACTAAACTAACCTAAATAAACCTTAACCTAACCTAACCTTAAACTAACCTAACCTTAAACTAAACTAACCTAACTTAACCTAAATAAACCTTAAACCTAACCTAACCTTAAACTAAACTAAACTAACCTAACTTAACCTAAATAAACCCTAACCTAACCTAACCTTTAAATTTCAGGTACAGTTCCGGATACAGGTGGAGTGGGTACTTTGGCTCCAACCTGTGGTGTACAGTTTGTTGTGTTTTCCTTAAATAAATACAAATTAAATATCGTCAAATTGAAGCTATAAAAAAAACCTAATACCAAAAAAAATAACAAAATCTTCACAGATCTCTAAAGGTCAACATGGGCCGGAGGAAACACTGTACACTCATCAGCTAACAAATCCAGGTGTCTACTGTACTACTTTACAAATTGATTATCTAATATCATATTGCATACAGGTGATGTTTTTCCAGTTTCTTTTCTCTTCAGGGCGACGATATATTTAATTTGCCAATCAGTTCTACTTCCTAGATAAAATAATTTCCACACCCCTACGGCTTTCAGACAACTGAAATTCAAGTGTTCCTGACAGTTCCAGATTTCCCAACAATTTAAGAGTTCCAGTGTTCGTAAATTCCTGACATCTAAAAAGTTCTAGATATTTAAAGAGTTTATGACAATCCAGAGTGTCTGACATTCATGAATTCCTGACAGTTCATGCGGTTCTGGAAGCTAAAAGTGACTCTGGCAACTCGTCAACATGGAAATTTGGAGAAAAGTGTTTCTAAATGGTAAGATAAAAGCAGGTGAGTTTCCAGGCAAGTGTGTTTATTTGTAGATATGTTTCTAGGCAGGTGTGTTTCTAGGCAGGTGTTTCCCAGCAGGTAAATTTCCAGGCAGGTGTGTTTCTAAGCAGGTGTGTTTCCAGGAAAATGTGTTTCTAGGCAGGTGTGTTTCCCAGCAGGTAAATTTCCAGGCAGGTGTGTTTCCAGGAAGGTGTGTTTCCAGGAAGATGTGTTTCCAGACAGATGTGTTTCCAGGCAGATGTGTTTCCAGGCAAGTAAGTTGCCAGGCAGGTAAGTTTCCAGGCAGGTGAGTTTTCAAGTAGGTTAGTTTCCAGGCAGCTAAGTTTCCAGACGGTTAAGTTTCCAAGCGGCTAAGTTTACAGCTCACCAAGTTTCCAGGTAGTTTAAATTTCCGGCCAGGTAAAGTTTCCAGGATTAAAATTTTCAAGTAAGCTAAGTTTCCAGGTAACTCAGTTTCCACACGCTTAAATTTTCAAGTTATCCAAGTTTCCAAGCATCAAAGACACGAGATAAAGCGTTACTAGCGAGCCAATTTACCCGGAGTCAAAATTTCCTCTGGTCTGATAGAATTACAGGTCCTCGATTCTCTCATCCTCCAGTTAAAGGAAAATAAAATAACGTAGCAACCCTTTGGAAACTCCGAGGCCAGGTGTCCACATCACAGCCAAACACGGTAAACACTGCGGTACTGTGGCCCGCTGTGAAGGCCACTTCAGCCTGGCCACGGCCTGAGCATCACACAGAGCCGTCCATTATGCAAACATCTTACGTCTGCAGGAAAATTTAGGACGTCGGGGCAAGACATAGCCAAGCCTAGATTAATATCACACGGGTGAAGATCCTTAGAACAAGAGGTCAGTGCTCGCCCTTACAGCCTATGTTGCTGGCCACGGACTTCAGTAACGCCATAATAAAACGCAAGCCCGTGAAATAAGCCTTTAGACGGAGAAACATGCAGGAGGAGGGAAGGGACAAGAGAGAAAAGGAATGAGAAGGCAGAAAAGGGCCGGAAGAAAGTAAGGAGATATTGGAAAACAGGATTGGAGAAAGCAAGAAGGACTGAAGAAAGGGAAACTGGGTGAAAACACGAGAGAGATGCAAGAGAATAAGATGGGAAGAAGGCTGAAGAATAATGGAGGAAAGACACGAACGAAGAGGGAGAGGCGGAAGAGGTGGAGGTGAAATGAATATAAAACATAGGAAGAAAGAAAGAAAGAAAGAAAGAAAGAAAGAAAGAAAGAAAGAAAGAAAGAAAGACAAGGAACCAAATTACTCAAACTTCATATGCACTGGAAGATCCTATCAACATGGCATTAAGACCTGACTGTATCCTCAACACACCTCCTTCACCACCAGTGTAACTCTGCCTCTCCACGCCATCACCACGCCATCACCACGCCATCACCACGCCCCTCAGTCACACCACCACACTCTAGACCACAGGATACCACACCACCACACGCTCCACCACACACTATCACCAACCAACGATCTACCACTATTTATCTGCCTCCCCCCCCCCAACACACACACACACACACACACACACACACACACACACACACACACAGCAGGTGTAGAGATAATGCCGATTCTGGTCTCTGCTATATTTTTTTTTTAGTAGGATTTTAATTTCCTCTCTTTTTTGGACTGTTGCGTTTCTGGAGCAGTAAGTTTAATCCCAGCGTTCAGAATCAATACTGCACAAGTTAAAGGACTCTGGGGGTAGGGGGAGGTGGTGGGGGTGGGGGAGGAGGGGTGGGGGAGGCAGGGGTGGAGGGAAGAGGGGGGAAGGGTGGCAAGGGGTGAAGGGAGGAGGAGGAGCCAGGGAGTGAGGGTAGGAGTGGAGGAAAGTGGGGGGAGAGGGTGGTGCGGGGTGGGGGGGGTTGAGAGGGTAGAGGGAGGGAAGGCTCGGGGGTAGGAGTGGAGGAAAGTGGTGGGGGAAAGAGAGGATGATGGGGTGAGGGGGAAAGGAGGAGGACGAGGCAAGTGGTGGGGGGGGTGGAGGGGAGGAGGAGGCAAGAAGGGGGTGTAGGGGGGGAAGGCAGACCACCTAAACTTCGTCTATCAATAAACAAAACAGCCAAACCGGAAACTCGTATCCAACAGATTCTTAAAAGTTTTTACGATACTTTTTTCCCTTTCTTTCGATATTTTTCCCTTTCTTTCGATATTTTTTCCCTTCTTTCGTAATCATTTTTTAACATTCAATTACGTATAAAAAAAATTAATTAACGTCTCAGGTGTATTTCAAAGCCATATTATACCTCTTGTATGTTCGTAGCTTAATAGGCCATTGAACGAGGCTTATATTTACCACTTAAGAGACCACTGAACGAGTCTTATAACTACCACTTAAGAGACCACTGAACGAGTCTTATAACTACCACTTAAGAGACCATTTCACGAGTCTTATAACAACCACTTAAGAGACCATTTCACGAGTCTTATAATAACCACTTAAGAGACCATTTCACGAGTCTTATAACAACCACTTAAGAGACCATTTCACGCGTCTTATAACAACCACTTAAGGGGATAATTTAACGTAGGAACATATAAGGATTCAGACCATATATGTGTAAAATAAATGAAAAATGTATAAGATATTTTTTTTAATTATCTAGATATATGGCGTAAATTTTATGTAAAGTGAAGTTGTAATTTATTCACAATTATACAAACATTTATTTTAATTTTATTCTCGACAATATTTTACAGTTTAAACGTACAGCACTTCTGTTATGTACACACGTAGCAACTTCATGTGCACACAGGTAGAACTTAAAGTACACACACTGGTAAAGCTTCCAAGTATACATTAAACCTAACCTAACCCAACCTATCATAACCTAACCTAACCTATCATAACCTAACCTAACCTAACCGAACCTAACTTAACCTAATCCTTACACCATTACCAAAACAGCAAGTCTAGTTATCACATTAAATGACTAGCTACACTAATTAACCGTGACGTATTATCCAGGTAACAATATTATATGCAAATGAATCCCACATGAACCCCAAATGAACCCCAAATGAACCCAAAATGAACCCCAAATATATACCTGACGTCCCTCTCATGTCGGAATACGAACCATGATCTATGCTTTATAGTCTGAAACCCTTTACTAAAACCCCAGGTACGACTCCGAACCCCTTACCAAAACCCCAGGTACGACTCCGAACCCCTTACTAAAACCCCAGGTACGACTCCGAACCCCTTACCAAAACCCCAGGTACGACTCCGAACCCCTTACCAAAACCCCAGGTATGACTCCGAACCCCTTACCACAATTCCAGACAATTACCTGAAGCCAGGTATCACTTCGTACTAGTGTCGCCAGGTATAATGGTTACCTTAGGGATATGACCTCTTGACCTTCAATGATGAGATCTGAAGGTCATTATCAGTGTCTTGGGTCGTAGTTTATTATTAATGAAGCCTTAATGTAACGAGAGAGAGAGAGAGAGAGAGAGAGAGAGAGAGAGAGAGAGAGAGAGAATTCCACATCTTTGGGACATGAACCCTTCGTGTATAATATTCGGGTGAGAGGTCAAAGGGGCCAGAGCCCAAATGACCCTCAACCTAACCTAACCTACCCTGACCTGACCTACCCTGACCTGACCTAACCTAACCTACCCTGACCTAACCAAGACTGGGGCCACAGTTCTAAATGAGAAAGTCCTAATAAGCCCTAATCTTAAATGGGGCCCAGTCACAGAGCTAATGATAACGTCAGGTGAGTTTGAGGAGTCCATCAGGTGTCGGCCCATCAGGTGTCGACCCATCAGGTGTCGGCCCATCAGGTGTCGGCCCATCAGACCCTCAACCATGACTACCAACCCTGGGCTTTATATTATCCTTCATGTAGGTGAGGGAGGAGGAGAGGGGGGTGAGGGAGACGGGGAGGAGCTGGAGGGGGAAGAAAAGGCAGAGAGGTGAGGGGAGAGGCGGTTGCAGGTGAGGGAGGGAGAGGAAGAGGAGGAGGGTGAGGATGAGGGGAGAGGAGATGGAGAGGATGAGTTGAGATAGGGATGAGGGGAAAGGGGAGGTAGAGGAGGAGGGGGATAAGATTCTGTCAGGTAATGGAACACATTTTGAGAGGTCTTGCTAGATTCTCCCTGAGGCTCTCGTAATCTCGGTTCAATTTCCTGATTACGCTTTAACTAGTTCAGAAGAAGCTTAAGGGAGGAAGGAGGAGAAAGGGAGGAAGGAGGAGAAAGGGAGGTAGGAGAAGGTTAAGAGAGAGGAGGAGGAGGAGAGGAAGGGTTGGGAAGGAAGGGGAGGAGGCAGGGGTAGGGCATGGATGAAGGAGGGAGGGAGGGAGGGAGGGATAGAGGAGGAAGACAAGGAGGAGAGGGGGAGGAAGAAGAAAAGGAGAGTGAGAAGGAGGCAGAAGACCGGGGAGAACTGTTTTTGTCTGTCTATTCTTTAATTCTTCATCAGTGATTATTTCTTCTCTTCTGTGTTCTTCCACAGGACGAATATGAGAAGGAATCATAAGAAAATAAATGCTCCTATAAATGTTTTCTGTAAGTACAAAGTCAGAAAGATATTGTGGATGTGCATCTTCTCTACGGGACTCTTATTAACACAAACATTAAGGAACTGTAAACACAAACACCAAGGAACTCTGTAAACACAAACATTAAGGAACTGTAAACACAAACACCAAGGAACTCTGTAAACACAAACATCAAGGGACTCTGTAAACACAAACACAAGGAACTCTGTAAACACAAACATCAAGGGACTCTGTAAACACACACCAAGGAACTCTGTAAACACAAACATCAAGGAACCGTAAACACAACTATCCAGAGATTTCGTAAACAACCTGTACAGAACAATATTACACCTGTTCCAGGAACACCAATTAATCACGTCATCTGTTCAGGTTCTGGCGGGAAATATATACAGCAAATATTATACGAATCATCCACCACAAGAAGTGACTGGTAATACTACAGGAATAAAACTCGGTGTACAGAAAGGAGGCGGGGGGTGGGCGGGAGGGCGGGGGGTGGGCGGGGAGGGCGGGGAGGGCGGGGGTGGGGTGGTGAAAGAAGCACTAAGGTCTTCAAGTAAACATACATATGAAACTTTACGAGGAAATTCAACCCCGTGAACCATGAAGGGAGGAAGGAAGGAAGGAAGGAAGGAAGGAAGGAAGGAAGGAAGGAAGGGAGGGAAGGACTAAGACTAGTAACTATTAGGACCTTTGACTGGTCCTACTACACAGGCGGCCTACAGCTCACCCTGATGTTGGGAGGGAGGTAATATCCACGCGTTTCCGGGTATAATTGTTACTGCTTCAGGCCGATCGTGTCGTTTAAGTTAGGTTAGGTTAGCTTAGGTTAGGTTACTTCAATTCCCCAACAATTGCTCTCCTACCTCCAACAATTGTATCGCCAACCTCCAACAAACACAATAATCCAAAATTCGTCAATAAAATAAATTAATTGGAGAAAAACTGAACATACCGCCCCCCTCCCGCACCGTCGCCGTCTCACCTCCCAAATATACACGAGTTACCCCACCCATCACTGTCAACATTTTCTATAATCCCTAACTGATATAAACATTAACATCATTATTATTTACACTTGAGTTCCTCACTTACTCAAGACGATTCACGGGCAGAAAGGATCTCGACACACTTACAATATATTTACACAGGTGTCTAGTCATTATTTTTAGTTGATATGAAGACAATGTTACAGCCTTTCCGCACAACTTTCCGCGCTGGTATCTTGTTCATTTTACGCTCAAGTAACAATTTCACGCATGTATCAATTTCCAAACTAAAACAAAATACTAACTTCGTACTCCCTTCATATTTTAGCAAGAATTTGTGTGTGCTACAGTGCTCCAGTTTCCAAGGATACTAATATCGGAAAACATACGAAGGCGTGAGAGTTAATGCTTGCGTGTGTCAGTCAGTCACGTGCCAGATGTGAGGGAAAACACCAAGTAGGTTAGGTTAAGTTTGGTTTGGTTAGGTTAGGTTAGGTTCTAGTGTATTTCTTTCAAAAGGTATCTCATATTTTTTTCCTAACTCATGACATTAAATAAAAAAATCCAGGAAAAGTTGAATTTTTTTATGACCAACAAAGGAGAAAATAGAGTAATAAGAAAAGAAAACGGAAATAAAAAATTAACTAAATATCAAAACATAACGAGAAAGAAAATTAATTATCAAAAAAAGAAAAATAATAAACCTAATAAATAAAAAAAGACACGACGTCACAGATGATAAAAATAAACATCACTGACTTCATCCTCTTGAAAAAAAAGAAAAAAAAATGAAGAAAAAAACTAATTATAAGTTTTTAAATAGTCACGTAAAATGCATTAAGCAAAGTAGAACATCAAGGAGAGGAGATAATGGTACTGACACAATAAACCTTCAAACACACACACACACACACACACACACACACACACACACACACACACACACACACACACACACACACACACACATCACTCCAACGTTCTACCAAATGTATTGAAACTCTTAACAAAACGAAGAATCACCTGGAAATTATTATATATATATATAAACTCTACGGAACTAAAATAACATCAGCTGGATTTCAAGACCCTGAAGACCAAGACTTATACATCAAGACCCTAAAACAGACCCAGAAAAGAGACCAAACACACAGACGGACGAAATAAGGTAATAATAAGACGCTGATATGACGAAACTAACATACAGGTAAAGATAGTTAAGGTCCTCTGTTATGGTAGTTAGTGACTATACTGTATACCCATTAACCTGTACAAAGATCACGATAAATGAGGTGGTCCAAAAATTCTCCAGTTCCTTACGATTTAATGCTTAGCTTTACCGTAAAAATTTCAGTCTGCTATTGACCAAAAATTCGTAAAAATCAGTGAAGTGCCTCTGATCTTCTGGTATTCTACGCCTTTACTGCTGATAAGAGACTTTAAATCTAAACTATAAATTTTACCAATACGTTGGATCGTCCTGCCAATACCTCTCTCAGGGGTATGTATATGTATAAATAATATATATATACACTGTGTTTATATATGTGGTATAGTCTTTATACATAGTCATTTTTCAGTAATGGCGGCCAGTTTTATCCCATACCTGCAACAAGACGCTGTCATTCCGCTAACGTCCTCACCTCGGGATTTATGACGCGTGTCTCTGATAATACGACCCGGCAACCTTCACCCCGAGGAGGAGGAAGAGGGGAGGAAAAGGGAAGGAGAGAGGGTGGAGGAGGAGGAAAAGACACACACACACACACGGCGGAGATGGGTTTCCTTGCCACCTATTACCAGGGGCCGTCTCAGCTCCTCTTAATCGAGACGAGGGTCCTCATCACGCTGCCTCCACGTCTCTATATGATGAAGTTTACAAGGCAGGAGACAACATCAGTGTGTGTGTGTGTGTGTGTGTGTGTGTGTGTGTGTGTGTGTGTGTGTGGCTAGGGACCCTCATCACCGCCACTAAGGTATTTACCAAAGAGCTTGTAAGTTGTAACCTGGGTGACTTCCGCTCCTCTCAGACACCAATTTAATCAAACGATACCTGGTGTAAGAGATGGCCATAGAGATAAGAACCTGCTGAGAGATAAGAACCTGTTGAGAGATAAGAACCTGCTGAGAGATAAGAACCTGTTGTGAGAAGAACCTGCTGAGAGATAAGAACCTGTTGTGAGAAGAACCTGCTGAGAGAACCTGCTGAGAGATAAGAACCTGTTGTGAGAAGAACCTGTTGAGAGATAAGAACCTGTTGTGAGAAGAACCTGAGAGATAAGAACCTGCTGAGAGATAAGAACCTGTTGTGAGAGAACCTGCTGAGAGAACCTGTTGAGAGATAAGAACCTGTTGTGAGAGAACCTGCTGAGAGAACCTGTTGAGAGAGATAGCAAGAGACGGTAGTATGAGAGCTGCCAGAGATTAGGTGCAAGAGACGGTGTAAAGCTAACCAACGCTAGTGTGGGAAGTGGCTATAAAGCGATGATCATGATGATGATGATCATGATGATGATGATGATAACTAATGCAAGCCCAGCCATTTGGGTTGGGGCCTACTAGATTAGGGACTTATTAGGACCGAACTCCGTCAAGCCTGGGACCCATCAAGCCTGGGACCCATCAAGCCTGGGGCCCATCAAGCCTGGGACCCATCAAGCCTGGGACCCATCAAGCCTGGGACTCATCAAGCCTGGGACCCATCAAGCCTGGGACCCATCAAGCCTGGGACCCATCAAGCCTGGGAGTCATCATGGGACCCAAGCCTGGGACCCATCAACCCATCAAGCCTGGGACTCATCATCGCCTGGGATGGGACCCATGCCTGGGACTTCAAGCCTGGGGACCCATGGGAGCCTGGGACCCATCAAGCCTGGGACCCATCAACGATGGGACCCATCAAGCCTGGGACTTAAGACTTGGGACCCATGACCCATCAAGCCTGGGACTGGCCTGGGACCCATCGACCCATCAAGTACTCAAGCCTGGGAGCCTGGTCAAGCCTGGGACCCATCACCTGGGACGCCTGGGACCCATCAAGCCTGGGGCCCATCAAGCCTGGGACCCATCAAGCCTGGGACCCATCAAGCCTGGGACCCATCAAGCCTGGGACTCATGGGACGCCTGGGACCCATCAAGCCTGGGGACCATTGTTTGGGCCGGGTTTTGATATCAAACGATCTCACTTGTTAACACTTGTCTGAATGAGTGTAGAGTAGTCACTGGTACCTTTGGTGAAGCTGGGTGAAACAATAGGTAGTCTCACGGCGTGTCACCTTTGATACAGTCGTAGTTTTGAGTCGTTGAGTCGTCCAAGCCCACCTGGGTTACACTTGTAATTATCTTAGCTTGTAAGTATACACAAGTGTACACAGGTTCTGTTATCTTCATTTGTGGTTCCTTGGTTTAATGTACACACACGTGGTGATTTTCTAGTTATATTGGATGCTCTGGTAGTTACAGAATTGTTTGTTGACAGACTACTGAGCATTAGCTATTAGCATATAATTAGGTGATAAAATTAGAGAGAGATACAGCCTTGGGAGCTATGCTCACACACGTCTCTTTGGTACGGTGTCTGGCTGTGAACTGGTGAACTGTGTGAAACTGTGAACTAGGCGAACCTCTCTCTGTCTGCTTGTAAGGGGGTAGGTAATCTATACGTCAACACAGAGATAAGAGGCTACACTCCACAGGCCTACTCTCACCGAGGCCTGGGGACATATATTTATGGGTTGTAACCTGAATCTGTGTGAAACTACAAATGTTTATGTGTGCTGTCCACCCTAGGAGGTGTGACAGAACAAGTGCTTATGTAGCTGTATGCTCAATAGTCTGGGTGATAGAATGTATATAATGAATACATGTCCTTAGCCCATATTTATATAATACTGATTGATAAGGGCTGGAACACCATCAAGCCTGGGGCCCATCAAGCCTGGGGCCCATAAAGCCTGAGACAATATGAAAGTTACAATTATTACGTCTTGTAAAAAACGTAACACACACACACACACACACACACACACACACACACACACACACACACACACACACACACACATTCCTCTGTTGGTCGTGCGAGGAGAGTTAAATCTTTACCCAAACAAGTGAAGTGTAATGCAAAGGTGAGTGTTTGGTTTAGTGCTCTGATAACTCCTGAGTGTGTTGATGATGGATGAGGAGGACTCTTAACTGGCACTGAGACTGTTAATCGGCACTATGACCTAACTGGCACTGAGCCTTAACTGGTCCTGAGGCAGTTACCTTTACTTGAGACAGTAAACTGGCTGGCACTGAGACAACGGGTGAATGGCATTACCAGAACTCCCAGCTTGATTAAACGCTGAAGAGGAACCAAGGTGAAGTTAATTATCTTCAGTTATGTAGTGGCCTTACGGCGTTAATAGCAGGTTAATGAAGGTCAGGTGTGTGTGTGTGTGCATACTATAAACATTATTTATATATATATAATTTTTTTTAATTATCATCTTTACATGCATATACTGTACGTACATACATACATTCATACATTCATACATACATACATACATACATACACACATTCCATAAATAGCACTGTGATAAATATAACAAACTTAACGCATCCCTCACGACAGCATAGTGCGTCTTGAGTGAAATAAAAGATGAGTTTTATTTCACTTGTAACCATTCATCCCTGTGAGTTATGGCGCTAAAAGTTGTTATTATTATTACTTCACAAAAGACTTCCTTGCGTTATTAGGCTTTTAATTGGCCCATTATCTCTTTGAAGCGTGATATATACTGCAGCAGTTAGGGAAAGAAAGAGAGAGAGAGAGAGAGAGAGAGAGAGAGAGAGAGAGAGAGAGAGTAGATATTTGACCGAGAGAGAGAGAGAGACCTCGTCACTTAACTACTACAACTGCATGACTCAATCCAACCAGATATTTTAAGGCCGCACTAAATATTTCCATCATACATTATGCAAGAGGTATTATCTGGCGAGTCATCTTCCCCCAGTGGACAGACAAAGTTACATGTATGTGTGTGTGTGTGTGTGTGTGTGTGTGTGTGTGTGTGTATCAAGTGACGTCACGGCATTATGGGCCAGTATAATGTAAGAACAAAATGGTATTAACATATTTTTCTTTAGCAAGCCTCTCTCTCTCTCTCTCTCTCTCTCTCTCTCTCTCTCTCTCTCTCTCTCTCTTCTCCACCCACCCACTCTTCCTCCCTCTCTCCTCCCTTAATCCTTCGTATCTCCCTCCCTCCCTTTTTTCCTCTTCACCTATTTCCCCTCACCACATGCACCCTCTCTCCCGTATATACAACCACCCCCTCCCTCATTACCCCCCTCTCAGATCTACCCCCACCTCACCCTACACCATCGTTACCTGAACCCCAGCTCCCAGGGGTCTGGAAGTAAACAAGTAGACCTAAACTGGTTTAAACTCACACAGAGACAAACACTTCAACGAGGGTTTATAATGTCCTCACTGATATCATTTATGGGACGACCTTCTTTATCATTTTGTATTCATCTTCTCCCTTTCTTCCTCTTCGATTTCTCTCTCGTTTTCTCTCATCCACCTTCTCTCTCTCTCTCTCTCATCCACATTTTCTCTCTCTCTCTCTCTGTCTCTCGCATGCACATACACATTGTCTCTCCCTCTCTCTCTCTCTCACACACACATTCTCTCCCCCTCTCTCTCCCCTTCACTTCTACAGTAATACGAATTTAATGTCATTTTAAATACGGGTACAAGTCTGGCGCGTCACACCGGCATCCACAACGACTAATAGCGTTTTGATGTCACTATTAACATTACTCGGGCAAACTCTCTTTTCCATATAACACTTTTTCCATATCAGGTCTCTTCCATTTCGTCCTTTCACTGTTTCTTTTCCATATATCACCATTACCACTCTATTCTATTTCTGTTCCACATGATTTTTTTTTTCATTTGATTTCCTTTTCATTTATGTCTTTCTCACGTAATTTGTGATTGGTATAATTTCTCATCTTTTTTGTCTCTCAATTTGTTTCTCAGATACAGAAGGAAGAAGAGGAGGGAGGCGAGAGAATATAACGAGAGAAAGGAGTGGGAGGAGGGGGAAGAGAAGGAGAGAAAGGGGTGAGTGGAAGGGAGGAGAAGGGTAGGAGGGAAGGATTTTGAGTTAAGGGAGGGAGGGTGGAGGTCACGTGGCCAGAACCAGGTGACTCCCTCAGGTACGTACATAAAACTTCCCACCTGACGCCACAACCTGAGAGAGAGAGAGAGAGAGAGAGAGAGAGAGAGAGAGAGAGAGAGATTCGTACACTGTATCCAGCATTTATCTGTATACAGTATATATAAAGCCTACTAATAGTAATACAATTAATAAAGACAAAGGTACTCTTAATTAATTACCATACTGCTGCCCCGACGAGGAGAGGAGAGAGGGAGGAGGGAGGGAGGGAGGGGTGATGAAACGCCCTAATCCATTACCCCCTTCCCTTAGTAATCCACCAGACCCCCCTCCTCACCACTCCACCAAGCCCAGAATAGAGCCACGCACTCGAGTGATGAATGAGGATGATGAGCTCACGGACTCGAGTGATAGCCTGAGTGAGGGGGAGGTTGGGGAGGAGGGGGAGGGGGTGATGGGGAGGAGGGGGGGTGATGAGGAGGAGCAGCCGGCCGCTTAGCAGTCTGTCTGGCCTTTCACAGGAGGAAGTGAAAGAGAAAGGATTTTAACAGTGGTTTGAAAAGAATTTCACAGTGAGTGAGTCTCTCTCTCTCTCTCATCCTACACCCCCTTAGTAACACCCACGACTCCTCTTACACCCCGACAACAACACTCCCTCCAGGATTTTGTGTTGCGTTAGTGTGGTGGTGTAGATCTCCCCGTCTTGCTCAGGGAAACAACACACGCTCATCCTTGTTTCTCTTAGGTCAGCTGATCGTGTTGGTAAACAAAGTCATGCCGTACTGAGACGACCACTACTACCACCACCTAAAACCTACCTCTCTCTCTCTCTCTCTCTCTCTCTCTCTCTCTCTCTCTCTCTCTCTCTCTCTATCTGCCCTCCTCCCCCCTTCTATCTTTCTCTCGTCTTTCCCTGTTCCTTTCTTCCTCCAATCATTCTTTCTCTTTCTTCTCATCCTCTTCCTCTCCTCTCCCCTCTTCTCCTTCCTCCCTCCCCCTTCTCCTTCTCCCCCACCTCTTTTCCCTCCCTCACCTCTCCCCCTCCTCAATTATTGATAACACAGTAGACAGCGCCCTGACATCTCTCTGAACGCACAGGAGTCAACACAGTGCCAACTCGTAACAAGACACCAAAGTCGAAACTCTCAAATATAAGCTTAAGAAATACGACCTTCCCAACAGAGGGTCTTTATACCCCTGTGCGACGGAAGGTGGCTTGAGGTTGGGTCGAGAAGGACGACTTATTCCTCCAGGTGTATAACATGGGGTGGTCGTCCTTATACAACATGGGGTAGTGGCTTCATGACCTCCCCCCCCTCACCCCCAAGCTTCATGACCTCCCCCCTCACCCCCAAGCTTCATGACCTTGGGTTAATGGACACTAAGGGAAGCATTTACGAGGACTTACACAAGGCCACGTGAACCTCTCCTCATCCTCTGCTTAAGTTAATATTTACATATTTACCTTCCTGCATTTAACATTATAATGCGTCTCATTTAAAGTCGAATCTACCTTTTGGAATTAATATTAACATCCATATCTGTTATATTTAGGTCGAGTTTACTTTTGTGGATTAACATTAACTTATCATATAACCCTCAAATCTGTTCCAATATAGTGTGTCTACCTTGAGATATTAACATGAAAATAACTTAATAGTCCATCACACTGGAGCATAAATTTACCTTTACAAATTAACCTTCTCGTGCTTAACAAACGCCTATCATATTTTAGATAATTAACATAACACTGTATTATAATTTAACATAATCCATATATAGTCATACTAATAACATTACCTATATTAAATTAACTACAGGTATTTAAATAGTGTTTATAAGTTACGAACAATATACGTCTTGACAGCTGTCCGAGTGAGTGAGTCAGCCCCTTGATAAGAGCCAATCCGTTACAAGTGCGGTTAGTTATCGTCGGGCAGTCATGGGGGGAGTACGTCGATGGCTTATACCATATTATGACTAATACTGTATTTAATCTCATTATTTTAAAGGGACCACCTGAAGATTATCTCCCCTAGGTTAATTCACTTTCTGATTAGCCATCCTAACCTAACCTAATCTAACCAAACCAAACTCAAGGCAGTGATAGGGTGTTCAATCAGGTGAACTAAATTGGAGGACTAATTTTCAGGTGATATTTTTAAGTCGTGTTCCTGACCAATTCTCATACATACATTCATACATACATACATACATACATACATACATACATACATACATACATACATACATACATACATACTGTACATACATACATACATTAACTAGGATATGGTTAGTGATAGTGTGTTACTACGGGGGGCCTCTACTGACGTCACGACCGTAGACAGTATTACTCTACGGGTATTATATATCATCCCAAAACTATACTAAAAAAGTACCAAGAAAGTGTCAAGAAAGTACCAATAAAGGACCAAAAAAGTACCAATAAAATCACCAAAAAGTATCAAGAAATCACCAAAAAAGTACCAATAAAGTACCAAGAAAGCGTCAAGAAAGTACCAAGAATAACACTAAAAACAAGAGACTACAAGCGACCTCTAGACAAATTATTCAGGCGTGTTGGGAAGATAAATCTCCGCAATAAACCCGAGATTTTGTTTAAAGGGCAGACAGGTGAGCCAAGCAGGTAGGGAGGGTGGGTGTGTGGGTGTGTGTCTGGTTCTTGAGACAGGTACGCCAGGTGAGACAGATACACTAGGTGAGACAGGTACACCAGGTGAGACAGGTACATGAGGTGAGACACAGGTACGCCAGGTGAGACAGGTACGCCAGGTGAGACAGGTACACCAGGTGAGACAGGTACATCAGGTGAGACACAGGTACGCCAGGTGAGACACAGGTACGCCAGGTGAGACACAGGTACGCCAGGTGAGACAGGTACATCAGGTGAGCCACAGGTACACCAGGTGAGAGAGACAGGTACACCAGGTGAGCCACAGGTACACCAGGTGAGACACAGAGCCGCCAGGTGAGGCAGGTACATCAGGTGAGACACAGGTACGCCAGGTGAGACACAGGTACGCCAGGTGAGACACAGGTACGCCAGGTGAGACAGGTACATCCAGGTGAGACAGGTACGCCAGGTGGAACAGGTACACCAGGTGAGCCACAGGTACACCAGGTGAGAGGAACAGGCCACCAGGTGAGCCACAGGTACACCAGGTTCGTGAGCCAGAGCCATTATCCCTAACTGGCGACACTCGACCTAGCCACCACCTAGACAAATAGCTGCTGACACCTGACGGTATGACTCCCGGAGGAGGAGGAGGAGGAGGAGGATAGAGAGGGTGTTTTGGAGGAGGAGGAGGAGGAGGATAGAGAGGGTGTTTTGGAGGAGGAGGAGGAGGGAGAGAGGGTGTTTTGGAGGAGGAGGAGGAGGATAGAGAGGGTGTTTTGGAGGAGGAGGAGGAGGATAGAGAGGGTGTTTTGGAGGAGAAGGAGAGGGATAGAAAGGGTGTTTTGGAGGAGGAGGAGGAGGTGTCAGGGTTGGTAATGAGTTAAGGGGTCTTTTCTGGGCCCCTGATCACAAGGCTTAGGGCTCTGATTCCTTAAATCTCCTGATGCAAATAATAACTAAAACATACCCCCCCTCCCTCCCTTCCCTCTCTTCCTTCCCTCTCTTCCTTTCTCCCTCCCTTCCCTCTCTTCCTTTCTCCCTCACTATCTCTCTTCCTTCCCTCCCTCCCTCTCTTCCTTCCTTCCCTCCCCCCCCGCCCACTCTCCTTCTGCCCCTCTCCCCCTAAAAGGATATCACCTCTTAAATATCATCTTAGGATCTAGATTCTTAAAAGTCGCTAAGGTTAATTATTTTTTTTACCTTAACTACTGTAGAGTCGGCAGGAGAGTCACCAAAATCCAACATGGCGTCACTAATATACTAAGACTCTACGGCTAACAGATGCATCTTTTTAATCTCCAACGTGGATGTTTTTTTTTCTAGGATGAAGGAAGTCAAGGAGGGTGACATACCAGTGAATGATGTCCTAGGGGAAAAAAATATTATTAAAAACTGGATATTCAATGTCAGGG